>NC_043969.1:9794123-10094123 GCF_902148855.1 Sphaeramia orbicularis | reverse complement strand
GACACAGTGCTATTTGGACCAACTGTCAAAATATGAGTTTTAGTTTGAAAACGTGATGATACCATAATACAGATGTGTGTGTAAACAATTAGCCTTATGCTCTATTCAGTAAGTGATACTGTCTGTGGATACATAACATTGATTCGTTAGTGGTTTTTGTCATAAATATGTTCTGGTACATGCCTTCCCCCTGCTGTTGAGAGTTTGGAATATCCATATTCCATGTAGCCTTTAAAGCTATGGTGCTTGATTAATCACCCCTCATTGAAATTCAAGTGATTTGGATTGACTCTTTGGGTCTTTTTTCAGGCTATTGAAAATCTACCCCAGGAGGTTTTGATGGTTCATAGGGTGTTTTGAATATGCAATTGACAGCTGCAACTACTGATCACTGTTCAGATTTTCTCAGCTTAGAAAAATTTCATCACTTGATATTCCATATACTTGATATTGAAGTTCCATCGTATCATATAGTCTTTTATCAGTCTTTTGATTTAAGAAACTACCAAAGGAAGTTTTTATTTTTTATTTATTTATTTTTTTAATACAAATTCTGCAGTTTTTTCTCCCCGACTTGGGCTTGTGTAGCTTTAAAGTGTATTTTGAACCAAAGTTATATTCCCCTTAATCAAAAAACCAAGAACTGGGAAAATGAATATTGGATCCCTTCAATTTATCTGGGGAGAGCTTGATTTATAGAGAAGAGTAGGGGGGCTGTGGTATTCAGTTGGTTTTGGTCTTCAACTTCATTGCTGCTTCTTAATGTCTTTGTGCTATAAATATTGCCACATATTTATGTTTCACTTTATACAGCATTGTTACCAATGACTCAGACAGTGCCAATACACAAAACACGACTGCACTTTTGCATGCCTTTTTCAGTTGATAACATATGGTCCATATATTTGCAGGTCCAGATAGGATGTCAAACAGACAGAATCAAAGCTGAAGTGTTGAAGAGAGCGCCATGTGTCCATGATCGATTCCCCATTACCTCAGAGATGGTTCAAGTGCACAACTTATGGGGGGGTCTCATCTACCTGGTGGCGCCACCCAAAACACAAGTGAAGGGAGTAGAGGTCATAGTGCAAATAGCTGTACCTGCACCTTATTATAAATCTGGTGAGTCTAAAGTGGATGAAATATTACATCTGTCTGTTGTTTCTGTAAGTTTATACATTTTAAAATCCTCTACCATATAAGTCAGATAGCCTCAGATAGTTCAATTTTATGGATTTGCTAAAAAACACTGGGTTTATTCTAAGCAGCAACGTCTGGATCTGAAAAGTGAATCCAATTCAAAAGTTTCAAGATCTGCAGTATCTTGAATGTCCACTTGGGGTCGGACCTAAAAAGGAATCAGTCCACATAGACCTCTATGTAAATGGCCAGCGATGCAGCAGAAATAAACATGTTTACATCCTAGTGCAAAAGACAGATTTTGATCTTTATAGTTTACTTTCCCCTCTGTGACCACTCTACACGGGATACATTTTGCACTGGTTTAGATTATCCAAAGCCAAAACTTTATGCATAATTAATGGAGCCCACTGTGATTGACAGGGGAGTTTGTGTCTTCTGTGCTGTGTGGCCTCTATTAGCTTTACTTAGCTCCATAGTCAGACACTCAGAGCTCTTATTTATTAAAGTAAACATTTTTTTCCCCTCGGCAGGCACTTCTGCCAGAGTTACACTAACAAGACCATCAGAGCATTCGGTCATGAAGTTTACTGATACTTAACCACAATCACAGGTGTAACCTGCACTAACTTATGTTAGCATGAACTATGTGGTCTGCCAGCGAGCCTTCAGATTAGCTCAGGTATTATTAGTGCATTTGTACAGTTTGATTAATTAAGTGTCTGACAGCATATTTTGTGTTTATTATTACACTGTTAAATATCAGATGTGATCTGTCAGTCATCTGAACTGCTTTATCCTCAAGAGGGTTGTGGGGGTGCTGGAGCCTATTTCAGCTACCTATGGGCAAAGTCAGGGTACACCGTGGACATGTCGCCAGTTCATCGCAGGGCTGAGATATAGAGACGAACCACCAGTCACTCTCACATTCACACCTACGGGCAATTGTATCTCAACCAGTTAACCTGTCAGTGCATGTCTTTGGACTGTGGGGGGAAGCCGGAGTACCCACGCAAACACGGGGAGAACATGCAGACTCCACACAGAAAGGTCCCTTGTCTCCATTGGCTGTACTATCCGTGGAAAAGACACTTACCAGGGACATGCCTGACTTTAACAATAATGGAAAAATTTAGCATGTTTGAAGGATAGATGGGTGAAATTTACATAAAAAATAAATGCCTGAAAACACATACTGTTTATTTTTTTGATATTAATTTAAATTAGTATTTTAAAACAGTGGTGCATGTGCTTTGGTGTATCCTAGTGGTGATATGTAGTTATAGCGCATCCGAAAACTGACTTGCATACTGCGCCCCACCAAAAAATTATTTCAACAGCTATCACTGCTCATAATAATAGTTTCTGTACAGAATTTTTTTTAAAATGAAGGCCTGATCAATACCATTTTTCCTGATCAGACGATGCTAAGGTATTTCAGGGCCTTGAAGTCTGAGAGGGTCTGAGTCTGATGTGGGCACTGATCTGAAGTACCATTTTCTGAATGTGAAAATAAATTTATCCTCTGCAGCAGAGGTAATTCCTGTTACTATTTTAGGTCTACATGAGAACCAGTTTCATCATTACATTTGATGGGTTTTACAACTGCACTTAATAAGAGTTCTTGAGCAAGTTTTGTTATAAATGGAGTAGTTTACAGTCGTGAAGTAGGGGCTTTTTATGTATGTGTTTGCACAAGGCAGTCAGTGGTCTCAAACATATTCATGATAAGTCCTTCCTGTCAAGCAGAACAAGTAAAGAGAAGTTTAAAATACTTCAAAATTAAAATGTTAAAGTATCATCTCAGAGACCATACAATTATAATATTTCAAGGAAAAGTATCGTATAGCCAAGATATAATAACCAAGATATTTGTGCTGGGTAAACATAAAACTGGTCCATAACTTACTATAGTCCATAATATTATGATATAGTCACAATGATGCTTGTGAGTCAACTTCATCATCATGACAAGCATGATTACCTGGAAAGACAAGTTGAATTGTGCTGGCCAAATAATTATTTTTCATGAGGAGGCTCAGGTTCTTTGATGTTGGCACTAAGATGTTGCACATGTTTTACTTTCTTTTACCCTAGACCAACCATAGTGCATGTTCAAAGTTCAGATTTATATAGTTTCTGATTCACTTTTGGATGCACCCACTGCTCTTGTCTTCAGGTGTGACAACAGCTGCTGATTGGTCGCTGTTGCGCACAGCCCCCTCCCCCTGGGCAGAGCTGGAGTTTGATAACATCATCTTCACTGTGCCATCGGAGTTTGTTCAGGACCTGGACCGTCCTGATGAGTTGGCAGCACACTGGGATGACATCATGAGGGGCGTCGCGGACCTGGCTGCCAAACCACATAAATTTCCCCGAAAAGAACGTTTTGTAACCGATGTGCAGATTTCTCACGGTAAGTGTGTATAGCTATCATGTTCTTTATGATTGTGTCTTACTTGCTTAAGGCCCGGTGTCTATGGTCACCACCAGTCAGCTGTAAAAAATACAGACTAAACTGACTAAAAACTCTCTTTTCTCATAACTTCTTGTTGACTTGTTGCTGTTTTAATAATTCTGTTCGTCTAGGTTACATGCATGCAGGTTACCCTGTCATGGCACTCAGATCCGCAGCTCCCTTAGTTTTAAGCATTAAACATGCAAAGACCAAAGGTCTGTGGGGCATCATCCATGAGCTAGGACACAACCAGCAGAGGGGCTGCTGGGAGTTCCCATCACACACCACAGAGTGCACATGCAACCTGTGGTCAGTGTATGTACATGAGGAGGTGCTGGGAGTCAACAGAGCAAAGGTGGAGTATGGAATAAATATAACTCTTTTGATTAATCTGTGCTTAAAAGTATGTTAAATCTGGGTATACCTGGGTTTAAGTATTTTCACAATTACTGAATTCCGTGGTCTCTTTTACAGGCTCATCCAAACATGGCCCCAGCAAAACGAAACAGTCGTGCAGAGCAGTATGTCAAGGGGGGCAGGAACCTGAGCAAATGGAGCATGTGGGTCGCCCTGGAGACATATATGCAGGTGAGAGTAAATTACCTAATATTTCACTTGACACAAAAACTGTCCTATGATCTAACTTTGTGGCCACTGAAGTGCACAAAGATTTGGTGCTTATTATCAATAAGACGATAAATTGTTTCACAGGTGAAAAACAGTTCATATTTCACTCTGTGTCTCGTCCAATGTGCAGCTCCAGGATAAATTTGGCTGGGATGCTCTCAAGAGGGTGTTTGCTGCCTACCATGAGATGAGCAATTTCCCCAAAGACAACAAAGGAAAGATGAACCTGTACGCTGTGACTTTCTCCCAGGCTGTGGAGATGAATCTGAGTGGGTTCTTTAAGTCCTGGGGCTGGCCCATTGAAAGAGACACTGAGGACAAACTGTCCAAGCTGCCTCCATGGACGGACCACCCCATGGTCCAATATGACTGAGTTTTACCAAGTACAGACAGAAGCGCTAGATGAGCAAGTCATAAAATTATCTATTTAGTGAAGAATTAACATACACTATTTTTTCTTTTCCTTTCCTTAACACGATATGTCAGAAATGGCTGATAGGATTTTCTTCAACTTTGCTTCAAATTGTACTTAGAGTGAACTGATTATTGATTTGTTGGTCACATTTTTGGCTATAAGAATTCACAGAGCAAGTATAATAAACTAACAAAAATGTATTAGAAGATACAATGATACCATTTTATATCTAATGACCTTTACTATGACATCAAAATGTCCTGTAAAATGGGGGTCGACAGAGGCAAACTACAGTGAGGAAGTGGTAAAATGTACTTATTTATTTTCTGTACATGTTATATATATTTATTCTTTGCTTACACTTTCAGTCTTCTACATTCTATCATTAACTGGCTTTACTGAATACATGTTTCATTTATTCATTGTTGCGCTATATTGTAATGTAATGAACTTTAACTGTGTTATTAAAAAACACGTGAGAACCCTGCAATGTGATAGTTTGTGTGTTTGTATTTCACATTCACTCTCAGGACAAAAAAGCATCTGTGGGAGGTGTTGGACAAATAAATCTGTTCCATGGAGGTCCACCTCTCTACTTCCAGGACTTCAGGGATCTAATATCTTGGTCCAGATACCACGGCACACCGAGTCTAGGCCTCGGGTCAGAGCTGTTTTTGTGGAAAAAGGGGAACATATACAATATTAGACTGGGTAATAATGTTCTGCTCCCATAGATGCTTGATTGATTGGTTGAGATCTGCTTCACTCGGAATGAACAAGATGTGGAGATGCTCTTATCCAGTGATTTGACTATCATAATTTCACCCTTGCCGAAGTTACTCAGATCCCTCCTATTGACATTTTACTGTTTCTAACAACTTTATCAACTTGGAGGGCTAAATGTTCACTTGCTGCCTAATATATCCCACCCACTGACAGGTCCCGTTATAATGAGATAATCTGTAATCTGTCTAGTAATGAGAGATCATAATGTTTTGGTTGATCGGCATATACATCTGGGACCTCCTGTTTTCTTACCTGATAGTGATCACTTCTGATGAATGATCTTGAATACAATATTTCTTTGCTTTGAGGAATACAGAAAAATTTTATTACAAACACAAAAACTAAGTATGAAGTAAAAAGGACTATAAAACATGACCTTGACGAATGAAAACATTGTTGCAACATGAATTAAGCAGCTATTTTCCACCTATGATATACCACATAATGTACGTACTACAAATGTGCATATATATGCATTACATTTATGAATCACAAGTACAGCTGCCAGAAATACTAACCTGGAATGACTGGACATGTCTCCACTCCAGTGTGGCCGCCGGCTCCTCCCTCTCCATTCTTCCCACCACCATCAGACTCACCCGTTGGCCAGCACAGGATCTGGACTCATTATCTATTCTACAGACTCTGACTGCCACCATCCCCAGGTTTTATGTTTGTCCTTCTCTGTTGTATTGTTTGTTTAATAAACCTGTTTTTCCCTTCACCGTGTGTTTAAGTTCTATCATTCACACCCACTGTGACAGGATAAACAGGTTTCTTACATAGACACGGTCTGGGTGTATCCCATCTCTGACTGTTCATAGATAGCTGTGAGCTATTAATATAGTCACATATGTTCAGATTAACCTGTCACTGGGCTGTGATCACTGGAATCCCTCCTTTTACTGTCTTCATTCTTTTCATTGAAATAGCTGTAGAGTACCTGTGGAATACATAGTAAAAGACAGCCTGGGATGACCAGCTGAACAGGTTTTAAACACAGACACAATCAGAGTGTATCCTGTATTTGAATATTGTGACAAAAGCAGTGAGGTATTTATGCAGGAACATACTGACAGACATGTGCAGTTCACTGACATTCCCGTGACAGTGGGTGGTGATTCTCTAACTTCCTCATTATTCTTTTCATTGAAATAGTCCTAGTGTCATCTCACTTCCTCACCCCACTCTCCTGTCAGAGTGTCACGAGTGGATCGTCTGTTGCACAGGTAAAACCCAAACTAAGTGGTTAATGCTGGTGTTTGTTTAGGGTTACAACAGGCAGACTTATGGGTGTGCCACTGTTTTGTTACAGGATCTAAATGATAATAGTGAGCCAGGAGTGATGCTTACATTTTATACTGAACACTGTCTGCTTTCTTTGCATTCCCACACAACAAGCTCAAGTGGTGAATGCTGGTGTTTAGAGTCGAAGAGGGTTGACTTTTAGGTGTGTCACTATTTAATTGCTGGATTAATAAGACTAAAGCAAGCAAGAAGTCATTCTAATAGTATATTTATACTCAACAGATGCAAAACACCATCCTGCTGCATCCGATCCGTTCCATGTGCTAGTGCAGCATACACCTGATTCAGCTCAGCTTTCTTATGCTGTCTAACCTGACGTCCAACCTCTTCTTCAACCTTCAAACACTCATCATGTCGACCCAGGCCACTCAAACCATACAAGAAGAGGCCTATGTCTCCCTGACGAGAGGCCTAACAGACCTGGACTTCAGGGGTCCATGTATTCCGAGTGACCTGGTTCTGATTGGAGACCATTCTTTTCCTTTGGTCATGAACAGTCATGGCCAGGTGCTGATGGCTGCCTCCTTCTACGGATCTGGACGGATTGTGGTCCTGGGCCATGAAAGCTACCTGACTGCCTTTCCTGCTCTGGTAGAGAACGCTCTGGTCTGGCTGAGAGGAGATGGATCTGAAAACCAGTCTGTGGGGATCCACAACAATGTCCAGGGTGTCACTCATAATCTCAGCACATCCCTCTTCCAAACCCAAACTGTGGGATCCTTCAGCTGTGATCTGGGGGTTGGTGTGTATGTGACAGATGCCTACAGTGTGGGTCCAGATCAGAAGGACCTGGTGGCATTTCTGAAAGCTGGAGGAGGAGTGCTGATAGCCGGGCAGGCGTGGAGCTGGGCTGCAGATCACCCAAAGGAAAATACTCTGCTCCAGTTTGTAGGGAATAAGCTGTCTGGAGTGGCAGGGGTCTACTTCTCTGACCATCATGCAGAGGCAGAGTACCTTCCAGTCTATCCTCAAATCCCATCATCCTGGATGGCCATGGTGTTAGTATTCTTCTCTTTCACTTTACACTTAAACTTTCCTTTAACTGTGTCTAAAATGTTTCCCTTGACACTTTATAACAATCATTCTCATTACACTATTCCACTTGTTGACACTTTACAATAGGAATGCCCTTCTAATAATGTTTTAAGGTTATAAACATGTTATAAGTAATTAGTAATCATTATAATATTTTCAAACACTGATTAAGACTCATCATTTGGCAAGTTTGATATTAAATCTCATTAGCTGATTATATGTTGCCCACTTTATCTTGTCCTTTATCAAACATCACGTTAGACTGTTTACCACTGAGTCTGCACTTTGTGTGTCCTGTTAATGCAGCCTTATTTTATGGTGTAAAACATATCACACTATACCAACCACGGTAAGGTGGCATCAGTAAGAACAATCACATACAGTCAAGCTTTCAAAGTTCCTTTATTAAACCAGAGAATATGTCAGTATTCGGGTATAAGAAAGAACCATAAATGTTATTTTTCTTTTCTGAACCACTGCTATTATATATCTGAATACACAAGAGGGTTTCAATGTTTGGATTAGATGAGTGATTTCCAGCTTTTTCAGCTCAGGACCCAAAGGGGAAATTTGCTATCATGTGTCATGAGTTGCCATTGATTATTACATTGATCAAAACATTGTTTCTGAAAGTCTTTCCCTCTCTCTGTCTTTTTTTTTTTTTTTTTTTTTTTTTTTTTTAGAACTTTAATCTTATTGGTCTTTTTTCTTTTACATACTTTTTTTCTGGTTTACCTGTTTTGTTTTGTTTTGTTTTTTAAGTTTTTTTTGTTTTGTTTCATTTCTTACAGCGTTTTTGTAATGTTAAGCCTTTTACACCTTGTCTCATAACCGAGGCCACTCCATTGTAATTCCCATGGCTTTTGTGAGGTCAATATTCAGAAACTCTCCCAGAGAACACTTGTTTTCTATTTTAATTATGAAAATTCATTCTCATATCATATTATTGCTATTCACTTGTTAAGTCAGAGATCATGGTGCAGACAGTGACCTGCTCACTGTAACTTCGTTCTTTTATGAGTCACCAGTTGGAGCACAGAAGAGACTAGATGCATTTATTTAACTCAGATGTGATTAGTGCATTTTCCATGGTCTGTGCTTTCCCTGTAGAAGATCTCACTTTTAAGTGTCTGCCGTTTAAGCTCTTGGTCTGTTACAGTAGTGCATCACTTTACATCATGCTGTGTGTTGACATTTATAATCCCTTTCTTCACTTTCCCCCGAACTGAACACTAAAGATAAAAGGCAGTCAAATGATGAAAAAGTTAATGTTAGCTAGCACCAAACATTTTTTCATTCATTTATAAATTGAAATTTTACTTACCAACTTCATTCACATCCTCTTCTCTTTATTACTACATGGACAGATGTAGAATGGCAATTGGATGTGTTTATAGTTTCAAGGACATGGGGACTACGGAGTAATGAACACAAGTGGACCCAGAAGGAGTTTTACAAGCAGATCAGTTTTCCTCTGCCAAATGACGACGCAATAACAATAGCTCCCCAACACATTTTGGGTCCCAACCCTTAGTTTGATGCACACAAATTATATAATTGCATATTTAAGCAAAGCATTAAGCAAGCATTATCCTAAATAAAGATTTTGTAAAACAAATAACTCTCAAACTGGCTCTTAAACAAGGAGAATGCTGGATAGTATGTATTCTTGATGAATATGACGACTGTGGCTGCACTGCACCTATTTTTGATGAACAAACTGCTCAAAAATTGCACAAAACTCCTTTTATTTCTAAGAAATGCAGTCCTATTTATTTATTATTACATATCAGCAGCTGTTATTACTTTTTTAAAGGATGTTTTCAATGCTAGGCCAGTAAGGTAATAACCAGCCAATAATGTAATAACTTAGTACATTACTGGCAAATTGTTAATACTCTAAAGCTTCACTACATTATTGGCAGGTATCACATTATTGGTTGCTGCACACTCTTTATATCTTTATCTCTCTAAGAACTTGCCTAATATTTCTCATCAACATTTACCTATTGTTAGTGAACAACAGAAATTCATCCAGAAACTTAACTTGCACTAAATAACGAACTAACCACAACAACAGAAGATCAAAAATCTGTGAGATCTGAGGACTAAAGGCAGCTACATGTGGGCTCAACTATGTGGCAAACAGTAGATCACTAATGTCCTTGTAAAGGGCTATGTAAAGTCATACCATTAATTTCAAATACTTGTGTATTTTGTATACATTATTCATTATCATGTTGTCTTTATCATTTTTTTGATGGCAGAATTGGAAAAGACTTTGCGGATGACTTGGAATTTTTACTCCAAGGGATTTCAGAGTTTGACCTCCTGAATGGAGTGGTGGCTTCTGAGGTCCTGGTTCATGGACCCCTGGCCTTTCCCATCGGTACCACAGAGGATGGACGGGCGTTCCTGGCAGGAGCTTATTATGGGCAAGGACGGGTTGTTGTGGTCACACATGAAGGACTTCTCAGACGAGAGGTAATAATAATAATTAAATAATGCAGACGTGTGTCACTTAATGCACAGACAAGTGTCAGTTTTAGGTAGAAATCTTCCATAAATGGTTTAAGGAGTGAGTAAATAATGAATGTACAGTGATGTTAATTTCACTCCAACCTCTCAACAGCTTTTGAGAACTAATTCTGTTTTAATATGAACACATCTATTATATCTCTTACCAGTTTTCTCTTCAATAAAATAATGTCTCTCTCCTGGATAAAATGCCTTCTCCACAGTCTCTGGCTCCGTTTTGGATTAATGCCCTTCACTGGTTGGATGAAGGCAGGAGGGGTGTTGTTGGTGTAACGCCAGACCTACACCAAGCCTTTGACCTCCTCAGCAAGACAGAGTTTGTGTGTGAGAAGACAAACTTCCGGAAAGACCTCAGTGTATTTGTGTGCACAGCGTACCGAAATGATTGTATAGAGGAAATCCGAGAGTTTGTGGCAGAGGGTGGAGGCCTGCTGATTGGTGGACACGCCTGGTACTGGGCACAGACACACAAGGGCCAGAACCTGATGACAGACTTTTCAGGTATGGCACCTGCAGAATGTTAAATATTGTAATATGATGTGACCTTAGTACATACTGATGACAGTCTAATGCTACACATAATCCAGAACGAGAGTTACACAGTTTCTATTAAATTCCACCATACGACATGAGAAAAGCACCAGCTGTCATTATTATATGAGGAAATTCCTAACACATACAGGAAAACCCAGTTTAAAGAGATGATACAGACCACAGGTGTCAAACATGCGGCCCAGGACCAAATCCAGCCCGCCAAAGGGTCCAGTCAGGCCCGTAGGATGAATTTGTGAAACGCAAAACTTACACTGAAGATATTAACAATCAAAAGTGTAAAAATCATTTTATTTCAGGTTCCATACAGACACATATAACCCAGTTAGATCTCAGTTGGGTCAGACCAGAAAAACACTATCATAATAACCGATAAATAATGACAACTGCAGATTTTATCTTATTTTAAGTGTAAAAAAAGTGAAATTACATGAAAATGTTTATATTTTACAAAAAATGTGAATAACCTGAACAAATATGAACAACGTGAAATGTCTTGAGAAAAGTAAATGCCATTTTATCAATATTATACCTGTGACTAAAGGTTTTGTGCATTTGTAATTGTAATATAAGTTGTAATGCACATGTGTAAATGATAAACTGATAAACTGATAAACTGATAAACTGAGGCACAAAAACTGCACTTGTTTTTCTTAAGACATTTCAAGTTTTTCACATTATTCAGATTTTTAACTAAACGTTGTAGATGTAAACATTATCATAATGTAATTTTACTTATTTCACTGGTATTATTTTACTGGTCCGGCCCACTTGAGGTCATATTGGGGTGAATGTGGCCCCTGAACTAAAATGAGTTTGACACCCCTGATACAGACTAATCTATTATATTACCCATTGCCTGCACACAAAGGATGTCCAGTCATAACACAAGGGTTGGGCTGTCAGGATGATCATTCCTAAAATAGAAATCAAATTGTTTATAAAGGTGACAATGCTTAAACTTTGGCTAAAATACATAAATGTATAATTATAATAAATAAATGTAATTACTATATCACCGTTAACTAAGGTCCTTAAGAAGACCTTAATAGACTGTAAAACCATATACTACATAATTCAGTTGGATTTGTTGAACTGTCATTCAGGGAACAAGATATTGACCAAAATGGGCTTGAGCCTTCTGGAGAACATCATTAGAGAAGGTTCCTTCAAGGCCCCTGTCCCCAGTCAGGCCATCAAAGACACCTACCACTTCCGCCATGTTTTACATCGCTTCGCCGGTCATTGTGCCCATGGAGATAAACTTTCCAAACGCGAGGAGGAGTGTCTGACAAAGCTGGGTGGAGACTGTTCTAAGTACTTGCGTTTGAAGACTGATGATAACGCATATAAACAGGTGGTGTCCACCTTCACTGACATCGTGAAGAAGACAGGAATGCCACAGGTTTAATTATATCACACTCTACACTTGTCATTAGATTGAGTGTACAGACCTGTACTCAGTGTGGATCAATTTTATTTCAAGGTGTGTGAGAGCTGCCCTGTGAAGAGTCCCAGAGACCGTCTCCTCCTCCATGTTGGGTCTGAACTCTATAAAGTTCACCCAGATCCTGATGAACTCCTGCCGCACCTCATTAAGAATAACCCACTGCTGCCAGTCGTGTATAACCACAGGATCAAGGTTGACGTGAAGACAGCAGGTCAGAGCCTTACTGCTCTGGACAAACATGATGTAAATATGATGTGAACTGATGTCCTGCAGAGCTGATATACTTGGTGTGTGTTTGTGTGAATGTAACAGGAGGGGAGGAATGGGTCAGTACAGGTCTCTACCTGTCCCCTGGTATGAAGACCTACATGGCCATACCAGCAGAGATCATCAACAAAGGATGGAAGGTACAGTACGCAACATCCAATACACATTACATGTGTAGGAGTTCATACGAGGGACTGCAGATACAAGACCAATATAGTGGAATTTAAATGCAGAAATGCGATATAATATTTCACAGTTATGTGTTTAATAGGAATTGTTATCAGCCTGATCACAATCAAGGGTACCAGAAAGGGTCCATATGTAGATAAAAAATAATAATCCTCTATCACAAAATCAGACAGGCCATTTTATTTGTCTGATATTTCTCTTTTAAAGTCCAAAATATTTTTGTATTGTGGTGTCTACTAAAAATTTCGCAGGCTTGTACCCCTGTCAAATCAGAAATTATTGGGTGTACAGACACTCCAGCCTAACAGCCTCCATATTTAATGCCTACAAAGATATACAAATGTTTCAGCACTCAGTATAATCATGCATTGTTTATTGCATAGATGTCGTGTCTAAAGCATGCATGCTGAAAAATTCCATATATTGACAGAAACAATAAAATTAGGCCCACATATTTTGATGTGGTGTACGGACACTACTTGGTGTACAGACACTACAAAATTGGAACAGAAATCTGGCTTACCACATGGTCGCATCTCTGTTAGATCTGTAACTAAGTCTTCCTGGTACAGGAGGAAATAAACATTTGTGAACAAGTTATAACAATATATCTATAAAACATATACGCCATATTATTGATGGAAGTATATTGGTGTACGGACACTACATGAATTTTGGTGAACAACGCACCATTGAAAACATGTGGTTCGACGTAAACATCTGTTTGACACATTGTGACCACATTTTCTGCAGCCAGGGAGCATACCAAAATCTGTCTAGTTGTGCATATTTAGTCATAATAATACTTAAATAACAGGTTCCCGTTCTATTATTACAATTAAAGGGCTGTAAAAGAAGGGTTTTCAGAACAAAATGGTTGATTGTCTTAATACTGAAAATAAGAATAGATAATCAAACAGCTGTTCAACAAAAATCATCAATAAATGAAAAGCAATGTGATGTGTGTATTTTGTACTAAAAAAAGACACAGGAGTTGAGTGGTAATTATTTATTGTGTTACAAAACATTATCTACAATAATTTTGCTCTCTTTTAACAATAAAATTGTGCACGTTTTCACGCTCATTGGGTCGCCATTTTATCAGTTTTTATCCGATTTTCTTCAAATTTGCAGGATTGCAAGATCTAGTAATAAGATGGCCAAAGAAACATTTTGGGAATGGTTTTGGGGGGATCTTTTTGCAATACTGATTAACAACTGATGCAAATATACTTGTACACCTTGACTGTGATCAGGCCGTATGTTTTTATTACGATACAGTGTACTATCATGTCTACAGAGGAAGTGGCTCTGCTCCACAGAGCCCACCATGATGCACCACCATGTTTCTATAGCTCACTGCAGACTTCCTCTTGTTCTTTTTTTTTTTTCATTTTACAGCAGACATGATCCAGTGTTAGGGTACATTACAATCATCTATTATGATTGAGTTTACCTTTAACCAAACAGTCAGGGACTGACAAAATTGGATCTATAAGTGGTTAAACTGATCACAGTGTTTAAGGAAAAGTTGGTTGTCTTAAACTTCACTGTTAGATACCACTAGAAGAAGTCTTGCACCTGTCTCAATCAATACAGTATTCTTACCAGTAACTCACATGGCTCTGATTCTATTACACAAAGCATTACTGCAACTTGAGTATGAGTTTTTCAGTCAATATCACATGGTCCATATATTTGCAGGTCCAGATAGGATGTCAAACAGACAGACTCAAAGCTGAAGTGTTGAAGAGAGCGCCATGTGTCCATGATCGATTCCCCATTAGCTCAGAGATGGTTCAAGTGCGCAACCTATGGGGGGGTCTCATCTACCTGGTGGCACCACCCAAAACACAAGTGGAGGGAGTAGAGGTCATAGTGCAAATAGCTGTACCTGCACCGTATTATAAATCTGGTGAGTCTAAAGTGCATCTTTGCCATCTCTTACTTCATGCTTCACTATAGGAGTCACTGTTCATTCACCCTTTCTGTGCACCTTAAAAACACAGAAGATTAAACCACAACACACACTTAAACTCATTAGACAAAGCACTGATCTAATGTCCATTCTTTAGATATGTTTCTTGATTATCCTACTCTGGGTCCCTCAGTGGTGATTGGCTGTTTCCTTCAAACTCTCTTGCTGGTGCAGCAAACATTTTGGTGTTTTTATTGTGGGAGGGTCCTTATCAGTTTCATTTGATGGGTTTTACAACTGTATTTTGATGAATCTTGAGATTTTCTGAATATAGTGACCTTCATGACTTGAATTACAGATGGATTGTGTACTTGTGATAAGATGGAATACTATAACCGTGAAATAGGGCTATTCACTGCATAACAACACAATCTTCACAATACAACCATGTAACCATGTCACCATGCAACATCACACCTCATACTTACTACACTCCAGGTGCAGGTTAAGAGATTTTGATGAATGTGCACAGTTGACAGCAAAGTGAACCGTAGCTGTAAGGAGTTCAAAGAAAATAAAGTTGAAATTGTAATGATAAGACAAACAAAGAAAAGACATGAATTTCAGCGGTTTACTGGATCTGTTTTCATAGAGGGGTCATACCAACCACACATCTGGATATTTAACCATGAATTCAGGGGTTGCTGAGCTAAGTATAGATCAGGGCTCACCAACACGGCGCCCGCGGGCACCAGGTCGCCCGCAGGGACCACACGAGTCGCCCGCAGGCCTGTTCTAAAAATAGAACTAGTTCAGGGTTCTCCAACACGTTACTCGCGATCTACCGGTGGCTCTCCAAGGGTCACTAATATGAGAACACAAAGTTGATTTGTCATTTGGTAGAACAGGTCTAAATTTCCACCCAATCAAAATTACAAGTGTCCTGCCCCCGCCAGCCCCCCCGACATGAAACGGTCAACTAGCTGTCAATCAAACTTTAGCGCTGGTTTGCTGCCTGTCACTGGAGAGGGGCGGGGCCCAGGATAAGCCAGATGCCAGGCAGGTAGTGGGTTTAGCCCCGCAACGATGTGGGCCAAATATAGTCAGGGAGTTATTTTCACCAACAATGAGGCACGGACTTCTGTTTGACAAATGTGAAAGACGAGTGTGTGTGTGTGTGTGTGTGTGTGTGTGTGTGTGTGTGTGTGTGTGTGTGTGTGTGTGTGTGTGCGTGCGTGTGTGTGTGTGTGATCTGTGGCGCGTTCTGGAAGTCAGTAAAAGATGCAACGTGGAGCAGAATTTCACCAAAGTTCACAGCAACTCTTCTGGAGATTCTCCAGTGGGAATCAGCCTCCGTACAGAGAAGGTAAAAGAGCTGAAAACTAAAGTCCAAAAACAACAGTCCATGTTCACTAAACTGACCAAGGCCAGCGCTTCCACAGAGGCATCAGTAAAGTGGTTCACATCCTGGACAAGTGCAAACATATGTACACTATCTGCGCATGCGCTCGGACAGCTGGAGTCGGACCTGAACAGGTGCCTCTGCGTTGGACTCCAGTGTGAGGACTCTGTAGAAGTGACGGGGATGGTGGATTTATGTGCACAAAGTTCTGTTTTTAACTGATATGTTTTGACAGCATATGTGAATTTAGAAAAGGTCAAATCCTTCAGAAATACAGCAGCACATCCGGGTGAAGTTTTATTGTGTGACTGACAACATTCCTTTTCACAATTTCGAAGTATTAAAAATTCACATACAGGTGTGTATTATTTGTTTTTAATAATTCTATTAAAAAATATGCAGGATTATTCCATTTCATGATTTTTGACATAGTATTAAAATATTTAGGAATACAACATGCAAATGCTTGTATTTGTTTTGTTTTTTTTTCAACTTTTGATTTTCTTAAAGTAAAATAGTAGTTTCATATTAACACTTTTTTAAGTATTGTAAATGTTAAAACAAAGATATATAAATAAATACAATAAATAAAGAGCACAATGTTACAAACATATTTTATAAAATATGTGTATGTACGAAAATTAGCTATGTAAATAAATGTTGCTAAATTAGAGTAGCCCTCCAGCAACTTCATTAGGTAAAAGTAGCCCACAGAGGAGAAAAGGTTGGTGACCCCTGCTATATGCTATATACTAGCTGTTCTGTATGTGTAGTTGAGTAAGCAATAGCAGGTCCTATTCATGAAACTGACAAAAATGGGATGGTTTTTGCATTCAGCTATTCATAGCGCATGTTCAAAGTTCAGAATTATATAGTTTCAGATTCACTTTTGGATGTACCCACTGCTCTTCTCTTCAGGTGTGACAACAGCTGCTGATTGGTCGTTGCTGCGCACAGCCCCCTCCCCCTGGGCAGAGCTGGAGTTTGATAACATCATCTTCACTGTGCCATCGGAGTTTGTTCGGGACCTGGACCACCCTGATGAGCTGGCCACACACTGGGATGACATCATGAGGGGCATTGCTGACCTGGCTGCCATACCACATAAATTCACTCGCAAAGAGCGTTTTGTAACTGATGTGCAGATTTCTCATGGTGTGTTTGACTTCCCCTTATTTGCTCAGGGCTAAGTGCTTGTGTTTACCCAGTTTATTTAAAATGTAAAAGAAAAAAAAATGAGAAGGAGACTAAAAATCTAAAAAATACTGAACTTCTTGAAGGAGTTTATTTATTTATTTATATGGTAAAACAGCCAACAAAGTGAGAAATTCCTCACTTTGGATGAACTTATATGATAATGAGCTTATCACAGTGATCCACCAATAAATAAAAATATAAAAATAAGTATAAATATCTGTGCTTTTTACAGGTTGGATGCATGCAGGCTATCCTGTCATGGCACATAAATCCACAGCTCCCCAAGTTCTCAGCATTGAACATGCCAAGACCAAAGGTTTGTGGGGCATCATCCATGAGCTAGGACACAACCAGCAGAGGGGCTGCTGGGAGTTCCCACCACACACCACAGAGTGCACATGTAACCTGTGGTCAGTGTATGTACATGAGGAGGTGCTGGGAGTCAACAGAGCAAAGGTGGAGCACATCATTTGTAGTGATACATATTTACATTTATTAGTACTGCATATATCTTTTATTGCCATGTCATCCTTTACTTGTGTGATCCATCCCTCTGGTCCATATACACCCTATATCTATTCTGTTTATTCATTTACAGTACTGTGCAAAAGTCTTGGGCCACCTTTTGTTTTGTTGTATTTGCAGTGTTGAAACGAGCATACATATTTATTTTTCATTCTCTTATCTTCAGATACAACAAGAAAACACAGGAAACATGTGCACATCCTTAAAAGACACACAAAAAACAAAATTAAATGGGTTTTAAAGGTTAAAGTTAAAATGTACAGAATTGATGTGAGTAACTGAAATCATTTCGTGTGACCCCTGACCCCATGATAAGAAGCATCACAAACAGGAATATCTGACATGTGTTGCATTATACCTGGTGTATGACATCAGAAAAATACTGCAGTAAATCTCATATCGTCTGAATAACAGAGTTAAAGACATGATAACTGTAAGGGAAGGTCATACTAAATACTATCACTTTGGTTTATATAAGCTGTTTTTTCCCCTGAAGCTTTTGTTTTTAATGCTGTACATAATTCCCATTTATCCAGATTGAATTTTAGTACAGAGACTGAGAAATGTATAGGTAAGGTCATCAGAGCGTTACTCAACCTTTGTGCAGTGCTGTATATTCATTTAATTTTGTATTATTTAAATATTGTCATGTGGTGGTAGATTCATACAATACAAATACACAGAATAAAACATCATTGGGATTACTGTGGCTCAGGAGGTAGTGTGTGTCATTCCCACACTGCAGGGTTGACCTTAACCCTTGAAGACCCAGTGCTGCTCTTGTGTGAGTTCTCAAATGGATTTTCCTCAATATTTAACCTTAAGTGATTTAACACCATTTATTGTAATATTATCTTCTTTATTCTGCATTTTTTCACTGAAAATCAGGCATTTTCTTGCATTTAATTCACTGATGATGTAGATGTTCATTTAGGCTTAGATTAAAGTTGAGGGTTATTATATCAGAAACAGAGAAAACTGAAGAAAAAGTTACTTTTTGAGCAACAATATCATTTACTGACCATACACCCCGTGTCTCCATCCACTGTCACTGATCCAACTCCATGGGTTTAACTGGTGAATCAATGTTGTAGAAGATGTTTCCACGTTCACTATGGAGCCTCTGAACATCTAAATGGGTCATATCTGATGACCATGAAAAGATGACAAACTGTATTTTACACCAATTATTTTTTTGTATTGATAGGATTAGTGGGTCAACAGGTATTAGGTATTTTAGATCAGTAGATGCTATTGGTCGCCAGTTGCTGTTTGGGTCTTTATTGGTTAATATGGTGAAGTGCCTTTGGGGCCCAAGTTACCTCTGGTGGTGGTTTCCACCAGGTGTGGGTGTGTGTGAGAAGCAAACAGAAAAAAGCTAAAAAATAAATAAATAAATAAATAAATAAATGCAGTCAGTTTATCAGTCAACTGATAAGAAAAGTAGCTCAACTTTGATTCCTCCTGTTGATTAAAATTATTACATGTGTGATGTGTTTGAACAGCCTCAGCCAGGACTGAGTCCAGCAAAAAGGCAGAGTACTGCAGAAAAGTATGCAAAGGAGGGCAAAAATCTCAGCAGCTGGAGTGTGTTTGTGGCTCTGGAGACATACCTTCAGGTAAGACCGAATAACTGTATTTACTTAACTGGCCTTTAACTAAACCTGTCACCCTGAATCACAAGGTTTTGACAAGAAAAAAAAACAACTTTTAAATAAAATGCAACCTTTCTCCTGAAAGCCTCATGTCATATTGTTGCTCATACCAGCCTCCATTTGTAGCTTAATCTCTTTTTTTTTTTTACCCCACCCCCAGCTCCAGGATAAATTTGGTTGGGATGCCTTTAAGAGGGTCTTTGCTGCCTACCATGAGATGAGCAACTTCCCCAAAGACAACAAAAGAAAGATGAACCTGTACGCTGTGACTTTCTCCCAGGCTGTGGAGATGAATCTGAGTGGGTTCTTTAAGTCGTGGGGCTGGCCCATAGAAAGAGACACCGAGGACAAACTGTCCAAGCTGCCTCCATGGACGGACCACCCCATGGTCCAGTATGACTGAGTTCTACAACACTGCGTATGAAAGGGTGGGTACAAGTTCGTGGTTTTTGATGAATAATATGTAGAAGGTCTTCATAACTTTGTTGATTTGGCTTCAGATAATGATGAAATGCAAAGATATGTGCTAAATGAAGAAATCTTCCTTATGGAGGAAAACCAAAGAGAACTCTGAGTAAAAAGGCCCACATTTTGTGGAAAAAATAAAAAATGTGTATACACACCAAAACTTCAGGTGTTGGGGAATGTTAACTATTGAGGTACTGGTTTCAAAAAGATAAAACCATTCAATTTGCAACTGAAAGGGTGAATAATAGGAGATGTTCCATGCAACTGTAGATGACACTTACATATAAAATCCCGTAACTGGAATTGGTGAATAAGTTTTATTCTGAAGGGGGTTTCAACATTTAAGCAACTACCGTACTTTCCGGACTGTAAGCCACTACTTTTTTCTCATGCTTTGAACCCAGCAGCTTATACAACGATGCGGCTCAAGTATAGATTTTTACAGGCTAACGGCCTCCAGGGGGTGCTCCAGCAGAAAGTGAGACAGTGAGACAGACAGGTGGAAGAGGTGATGTGGAGAGGAGAAGTTTTAAGCTTAACTTTTAACAATCATTTTGTGTGTCATGCACAAACCCTCATCATGGAAAATACACGAAGAAATGCATATGATGCAGCTTTGAAGTTCAAACCAATCGATGTGTCTGTCTAAGAAGGAAACAGAGCTGCAGCACGGAAGTGGCACTGAGAGCAACAATGGAAGAGAGACTGAGAAGGTGTGTGACGGAGCCTTTCTGAGAATGTTCAACACCGACACTGAAGAAGACAACTGCAGTGGTTTCAATGAGCAGAAGGAAGATGAAGGTAGAGATCAATGACTTTTCTGTTTTTTTTAATCAGCTGTGTTCCTGCCGTTTAACTGCTGTGTTACAGGCACTGTTTGGAAAAAAGTAGTATGTAAATAAATATTTAAATAATCTTTCTGTTTACCATCTTTCTGTGTAAATATCTGATGTTACAACGTGGACACTTGTGGCTTATAGTCAGATGTGACTTATATTCAGGTGTGGCTTCTAGTCAGGTGCGCCTTACAGCTTGGACAGTATGGTAATTTCTTTATTTTAAAGTTTATTCATTTATTTTATTTGAATATTATTCAGTAATGGTACGTGATTGAGGTTGAGTGTTAAATATAATACAAATAAAACAAAAAAACATAAAATGTGCTCACTAATGCTAATAAAATGGCACTTCATGGGTCTGCAGTTCATTTTTATTCATCATTGTTGGTCGACTGAAGTATAACAAGGGTGTATTTTTCTCAAAGCAGATAACACACATTGTTCACTCAGTACTACCACTGAACATATCTGTACATGAATACAGAAATCTAATTAATTATTATTATTTAATGTAATTAAATACTTTGTCATCCTCCCTCTGCTCATCTTTATGCTCTGCAGCTGTTGTGAAACAGCTCCCCTACTGGTTGATCAGAGAACTGCTGCATAAATTCCTCCAGTTCATCCAGAGTGAGCTTTTCCACCCAGTTCTCCTCTGTGTTTCTTGCTGTGGCAGCACCACTCTGAATCGGCCTTCCATTGTTGTCCACACAGCAGTAGGCGTTCCACAGGTAGTCAGGGATGTTGACACGCTTGACATTGTTCTTGACAATCCAGTTGTCTGCAGAGGGAATGGCACCGACCAGAACATAGGCCTTAGAACACTTCTCACGGAAAAGGTCATTGAGCTCAGATTCGTGGATCCTCCAGGCGTTTTGGTTCATCTTGGGGTTCTGAGGGACCACATTGGTCAGAGTGAAAGTGGCATTACGGCTAGGAACTGTAGGAAACGGAAAAGTTAGAGGAAGAGTTACAAATAATGCAGTTTTGACAATTTGTGGATTTCATAAAATTTGCAAACAGCTATAGGCTGATATATTCAAAGATACTTTTGCAAATTAAAGATACTAAAATTAATTAATTAATTAGTCTTAAAATTTGCTTTCAATATTTTTTTCCAATATATTTTTTTTTACTTATATGCTGACTAAGCAGGCTTTAGAGGATGATATTGCCTTTTAATAAAAAAAAAAAAAAAACTTGAAAAATACTGTAAATGTACTCCTATAGATTCATGATACTGCTGCATTAACACACCTGTTGAATTTTACTTCTGAACATGTTACATCATTTTACTAATTCTTAAACTGTTTCCAAAGGTGACCCAGTCCTTGAGTTCATGGTTAAGAAAATCAACCCTATTCCAAGTCTGAGTGGTCTTTGCTGCGTGTCTGTGTCTGTGTACTGCTGCCCTCTGCTGACTTTACCACTAAACCACACCAACATCCACCCTCCACTACCTGCATGGTGTCCGTTAGGGTTGAGGTGGCCACGGTCAAATCCAGAGTGTGTGTAGTCCTCATTCAGAGCCTGCTTCTCTCCCAGGTAGACCCCAGGGTGGTCTTTCCCCAGCCAGTATCCATCCTTCATCTCTGCTTGCCAGGCCATGTTTACCAGCTAGATGACACAGCCTTTATTAGTGGCACAACAGGAAACTTTTCAGAGGTACAACAGAATATTACTGTTGATTTTACACAGTTTGTATGTCATTATTGCACTTTTAATGGGAATATTTTAATGAGAGTGGTTGCAGTGCATGCAGGTGGGAACTAGAAAAACAAAAGGCATCCTTGGAAAGTGTCTGGTATCTATGATAACACATCAAAAGATGCAAAGTGTAGTGTGAGCACATGTGGCACCAACCTGGGGCTCTACGAACCAGCGTCTCTCCCTGCCACCTCCATAGCTGGGCTGGAAATGATAGGCAGAGTAGACAGCAATTCGATGGTTGGTGTCATAAAGTGTAGCAAAGTGGTACCTGGTGGTGCACAGATTCAGAATATAACATCTGGGGTTCATAAGGAGCAATAGTCTGATTTTATAATCAATAGAAATGGAACTCACAAGGAACCTAAACTCATCATCAACAGGGTATACTTTAAATCATAGGTGTCAAACATGCGGCCTGGGGGCCAAAACCGGCCCACCAAAGGGTCCAATCTGGCCCGCGGGATGAATTTGCAAAGCGCAAAAATTACACTTAAGATATTAACAATCAAGGATGTCGAAGTCGTTTTTGTTCAGGTTCCACTTACAGACCAATGTGAGCTCAACTAAAATAATAGCATAATAACCTATAAATAATGACTCCAAATTTTTTTAGTTTAATGTGAAAAACATATTACATTACATCTGTAAATAAGTAATGACAACTCCAAATTTTTCTCTTTGTTTTAGTGTAAAAACTTACAGTAAATGATGAAAATATTAACATTTGCAAACTATCCTTTAACAATAAAATGCGAAAAACCTGAATTTTTGAAAGTGAAATTTTAACACTGCTCTTCCTGTTATTAAATATTTTGTGCCTTTGTGGATCCAATCCGTAATATGCATGTATAAATGGTAAGTTGAGGTGTAATATTGTTAAAATTGCACTTATTTTTCTCAAGAAATTTCTCTTTTTTTTCCAGGTTATTCACATCATTTTTGTTTGGATAGTTTGCAAATGTACATATTTTTATCATTCAATCTTGATTGCACTAAAACAAAGAGGAAAAATTTGGAGTCGTCATTATTTACAGGTAATTATGCTATTGTTTACTGGTCTGGTCCACTGGAGATCAATTTGGGCTTAATGTGGCCCCTGAAAGAAAATGAGTTTGACACCCCTGCTTGAAACGATCATATCAGATTAACAGATTCAGATAGCTTTATTTTATTGATGTCTAGAGTAAATTTCACTTCTCAGTGTTCTATATTTACTCAAATACAAAGGTTTCAATTCTACTCTCCTTCTTTACCTGTTGACAAAACGTTGACAGAGGCGGGCGGCACCAGGTGTCAAAGCCCCCCACTCTGGCACCTTTCCTTTATAGAAGTACTTCACACATTCTGGCACATCCTGGAACAAAATAACTAATAATAATTAACAGAGGTTGAAAGTGAACTACTCACACATTCAGGTAACACAGATGAAATGTAACAGTTGTTGAAAAAAAGAAAAAGCAAACCTCAAAGCGTTCCACGACATCCGCATGGATAGAAAAGAGGAGTGAGAGAAGAGCACACAGAGTTACCAAGGTCTGCATCCTGAACAAAAACCTTTGGTACCAGGGTTTCTTGACTGCCCTGTAGTGATGACAGGATGCAAAAAGAATGTTTATACATGTGTTATATTCAACAGGTTACTGGTGTAGAAGGTCAGTGTCTTCAAGGTCATGTTTATTTATGTGTGTGTATTTCCACTCACCTGCTGTTGCGCCTGCAGCTGCCACAGTCTACGCTGTGAAAAACTGGCCTTTATATATGACTTCTACTCAACTTTCACCTTGTTTGGCCTCTCCTCTGTTTGAACTTGCCAACATTAGCACCACGAAGGGATGACTCCCTGTTGGATTTGTAATGAGACTTTAAGAGTTTTTATGACAACACATTATGTCACTCATTCATCTGCTACCTCATTTATCTTTCGATACCTCTCATATTGCCGATACCCATTATCTATTTTTAGCTGATGTCTAATCGCTTGGAAACAAGATGATTTTACCCAGCTATAATTCACTAATATAATATAACATGCACAGACATGTACAGTGTAATATTCATCAGACTGTATTTAATCCCCAGTTGGAAAATATATGTGCATTTAGGAATTTAACAACCTCCCACGGGTAGTGTTTGGTTAGATAAGAGCATCTGTCCATGTGTTGTTTCTCCCACGAACAGTGCAAAAGTCACATGCTAACATCACATGTAAGTGGACTCCTCCCATTTTAACTAAGCTGAACTCAGAAATGCTCCAAACTCACTTGCTCCATGTGTAAACAGGTCAGAGGTCAACTACAGTGCAGCAGTGTATTTCTGAAGCTTACGTTGAGGTGCATATGTTGCTCAAGGACACACATCAGCACAATAGATGCATTTAGACTTAAACATTAAATCTACAGTTTAATATCATATTAATCCCAAAAAAGCTCTCTTTCTGTCTTTCTCCATGGTTTCCTCCTGTTGATTAGAAAGCTCCCTTTAGTCTAAAAGTGGTGCTAGTACATGAATAGATCCGTAATACTAAAATCTAACCTAACAGGAAATGTCTTTAAAGAAAAAACAAATCAGTCACATTTTAAGTCCTTTTTAAGCCCCAGAATCTTGTGGATGCCAGAAAAAAAAAGGCAGAGAAGGATTAGATAAAGACAACATGGCGTTATTTAATCAGCCTGGTATTTTCCCATTACTTTGTTGACATTCATGTTTCCCTGGGACCGATCAATGTAAATCACTTAACACCTGAGTTTAAGCCCAGTACAAACCAGTACATGCTTTTTTGATGGTGTTTGATCATTGCTTCATTATTAAGAGGAAATATATAAATGGAGAAATTGTTGATTAGTATTATGCAGCTTTTTGTCCAGTTTCAGCTACAGTACAGTAAGTGATGGAGAATTTAATAACCAAGCTTGAGTTTGGTAGGTGTTTCACTGTTGTTGAATCTATCTGTGTAAATCTTAATAAAATCAATATATTGTATTACATTCTGTATCACAAAATCATTCCATTTTGCATCACAAAATGTAATGGTGCATTTTGCATCACATATGTGTATAGCCTTTTACAATTTATTTGTGATTTAGTGATTTGTATTGCTATATTTCCAAAACATTTAAACATTTAAACTGCTTTCTGTTGATATATTTATTTGATTTATTGACCTACTGATGCACATACACTATTTTATTTTTTTGCACTGGATACAATAGATGTTGTTGCTGAAGTCAGCCTCTAGGTTGCAGTGTTGAATTATAATTACAAGTTCACCATAGAAGTCTGTTTCTTATTTTAAACACCATTTCATAGCAGAGGAATTCAATTGTACAGTACAACCACCTTGCATGAATCTTTAGGTACATTGAGAATGTAATCATTGATAGATAGTATTATCAATAATCAAAACCACACTTGTGCCTCAATAGATCACTTCAGTGCCAGAGAACACCTTCAAAGCATATTTTATGGTTGATAATCATTAAAGATGACACCCTGAATGACAAGAGAACACATTGAGCCGCCACTAGGATAGATTTTAGTAACGTCTTTCATGTGTTTGATTCAGTTTAGATGTTAATTTGAGTGGACTGCGTCTTTAATGGACATGAATAGCATTTTGTCACTTGAAAAGATCACAGGGAGTTTGGTTCCCTAGACACAGATTTAGCCTAATCCTTGACTCAAAAGCATCTTCCTTCTCTGTCTGTCAATGTGAATGAATTTAGTGTAGTTCAACATTAAAAAAAGGACGTCTTTATTTGTGTAGGAACTACAACCAACAAACAAACAAACAAACCAAAATCTATATCTATGGTTGTTAAATGGGATTAATATGCAATTCTATCCATCACTATCATTTAACACCCTTTAGAAAAGCTCGTGGATGATTCAGATCATTGTAATTGGGTAATTATTTTCATTAGTTCCCATAATAATTTGTAGACACTAAAGTAAACTATTTTGTTATTTATGTTTGTCTTCTCTGGGAAGTCCTGGAGAGCTTTATTTACATTTCAAAAAGAATCCCTGGTGTTATTTTGTCACTGCATGGACTGCTCTAATTTTATTACAATTTATTTTAAATGTGATTTTGAACTGAAACATGCTTCAGATCTCAGCTTTATTTAAGGTCTAGTTGAAATCATGCTGGCACATTCCTAAATACCACTAATTGTAATAATATGTTGCATGTCCGTCATTGCTTTTGACAGGCTTTGTTTACACTGTGTTCCACCCAGTATTCTGCACATAAAAGTTCTAGATGACCGCTAATATGCAACAATGTAGTATAACACTGTCAAAACTGTTAAAACAATGACAAAAAAAGAAACATTTTATTTAGTGCAGGGGTGTCAAATTTATTGTAGTTCAGGGGCCATATTCAGCTAAATTTGATCTGCAGTGGGCCAGACCAGAAAAATAATAACATAATAACTTATAAATAATGACAACTGTAAATTTTTGTCTTTGTTTTAGTGCAAAAAAAGCCATTAAATTATGAAAATACTTTTATAAACTATCCACACAAAAAAAAAAAACACCCTGAAAAAACTGAAATTTAAATTAAAAAACGTAAGAAAATTTTGTGCAATTTTAACAATATTATTCCTCCACTTATCATTTGTCCATGTGCATTATGGATCAGATGCACAAAGACACTAAACAGTCAGTAACAGGCAGAAAAATAGTTAAAACTGTGCTTGATTTTCTTTAGACATTTCAAGTTGTTCATATTTGATCAGGTTATTCACATTTTATTGTTACAGGATAGTTTGTAAATGTAAATATTTTCATAATTTAATGTTATTTTTTGCACTGAAACAAAGAAAAAAAATTAAGTTGTTGATTCTAGAACATTTTTGGCTTAATTGAGGATTTTTTTTTACTTAATTGAAGTTTTTTTTTTTGCTTAATTCAAGATTTTTTGTTAAATTTGAGATTTTTTTTTTTTTTTTTTTTTTGGCTTAATTGAAGATTTTTTTACTTAATTGAAGATTTTTTGCTAAATTTGAGATTGTTTTTACTTAATTGAAGATTTTTTTTTCTTTTTTTTTGCTTAATTCAAGATTTTTTCCTTAATTCAAGCTTTTTTTTTTTTTGCTTAATTCAATTCAAGACTGTGGAATTTTTGCACTTGGCAAAAACATCCCAGGGGCTGAACTGGACCCTTTGGTGGGCCACATTTGGCCCCTGGCCCGCATGTTTGACACCCTTGATTTAGTGCATTAGCAGTGCTGCATATTCCCAAATTTTGTCACATTATGCCTAATATTTCTACTTTTAGTTTCATGCAACACACACTTTAAGTTCTCTGCAAAGTGAGACTATCCCTTCAGAGTCGAGAGTAACCAAAAAAAAGTAAATATTTAATTAAAACATTGGCTGATTTGTCAGTCATTATTAATAGTACTATGTGTATGCATTACTAGCGGAAAAAAGAAAAGTAGTTTGAGATTCCGAAAAACATAAACAGTAGGATTTATTATATCTTAGTATCTTTGGATTTGTTGGAAGAAAAAAATCCCCTGCACCTTTATAATACACTGTATGACTTGGTGAAGTGTGTTATGTTGGCCTTCTTAATACAGACTTTCAGGTGGATCAGATGGGTGAAGGTGTTGAAGTAGTTTTTGTACAGTCGGACTGCAGTGCTGCTGAGGAGGCAAAAAGGTGAGACTGCTTCTTTCCACACACTTACCTCTGTCTGCTCCAAGGACAGATGGTCAGACACACATCTAAGCCCAGACAGGAGCAGGAAAGAGGAATTCAATCACACACCATGGATGCCCCCCCCACCCCCCATCCAACGCCAGCCACATTTCCCAGTATCCCCCCTTCTCCACTTCCCCCTTTGTCATTTTCCCTCATTCTTTTTTCATCTTTTTAAGTCGCTTCATTTCAGATGCATTCATACATTTCCAATATCTTTATGTATGAGTCTGCCTCTCTCCTCCCCCCCCCACCCCACCTCCCCTTGTCCCTCCTTTCCCTTTTCCCCCTTTTGTCTCTTTCTTTCTCTTCCTCTTTCCTGGTCTTCCACCCACTCTTCCTCTCTCCCTCTTTCTGTCTTTCTTTCTGTCTATCTGTCTCCTTCCCTATCTTTCTTTTCTCCCTCCCTCTCTCCATCCCATTACTGTAATCCATCACTCTTCCATCAGCCACCATGCAAACAGGCCTCCTGGTTACCATAGCAACCACCTCCGGCCCGGCAGTGCGCAGCCCATCTCTGATTGGCTGGCAGGGTCTAGGCAGTCTCAGTCTGTCTGGGAGATGTGGTAATTGGCTGGGAAGTCACACACACATGCACATGCACACTCACACACACATACACACACGCTGCATGCACATAGTACAGTATTGATATACAGTATACACACATAAACAGACACACACACACATACACACACACACACACACTGTGCGTCAGCTAATATACACTAGTGCTTAAATAAATATACATACTGATATTCTTTTGGGTATTGAAAAAAAAACATAATAATACACACATGAGCACACACACACACAAACACACACACACACACACACACACACACACTGCATAAACATCCTCTGAGATATGAAAGGGAGACAGGGGTCAGAGTAATGAAGCTCATAAGAAGATGGGGGCTCTAGGCTGTGTACTGTATGCGTGTCAATGTGTATGTGCATACAGGACGTGTGTAACCTTAACATGTGCACGAATGTCTGAGCGTGTGTGTGTGAGTGTATGTGTGTGTGTGTGGCATACAGGCGTTTTGTGTGTGGGTTTCTGAATGCACACACAGGATGGCGGGGGTTGGAGGGGTGTGCAGGTTTTTGGATAAGGCTGGAACCCTGCCAAAGGATGGATGGAGGAATTGGTTTTTTCGGAGCATATTGTTAAAAATACCTATATTCCCCCAAGGAACCAAGTGTGCACTAGTTTTCGGTTTCTGGCTTCTGGAAGGAAGCAGAGAAGGAAAAAATGGAATTGTTGATCAGCTTGACTTCACCCTGCTGCTGTTGCTCAGCCAGGTCTGGCCAACACAGCAGCTATGATGAATGTCTCATCTCCAGGAATACATCACAAATAGCAAAACTGTACCTGCCCTGAATAGCAAACTATAGTCTCTTCTGCAGCGGAAAACAGTGTTGGGAAACAATTGTGGACAATGGGGCTCTTTTGTCCCCAATTCCTTTATTTTCAGGCCAGTGACGGAAGCAAAACAATTCTGTGCCTTAAATCTTTTTCAATTCATAGAAAATGTGTTCCTTTTTCACACACATGAAAAAGTATGAGTGTTGTTTGGTGTCTGTCAACAAAAAAAGCTACAAAAAAAGGGGTTGAGAATTGTCACATGGCACCTACTTAGCTGTTTATGCCCAAACATGCACACATTTTTGATATTATATGTAAAATATAAGTGGATCAAGAATAGGGCAGATCTTTCACAAGTTTTTTTTTTTTTTTTTTTTTTTTTTCAGGAACATTTTGTAACATGAATTCCAACTTTGAAAACCTTTCTGCAAGAAGGCTTTGTAATCAGATGTTCTACAGTACCATGTGATGCTAGACTGTAAAAAGCATGACAATGGACATCCTGGTGCAGATGGCCTTTGACCATGTAATATGGGGGGATAAGGACAGTGATGGAGCTTGATTCCTATATGTCACACTTGATACCTGTTTTTATACTTTTAAGAAAAATATCCTGACTTGGGTTTACAACATCGACTACACATTAGAAAGCCTTTCTGTGAGAAGGCTTCGCAATCAGATGAAGAGGGTAAATACCCATGTTCGCTGTAGACACCAGGGTGCAAATTCACTGCTAGAGAGAAAATGTGTTTAACCCTTTCATGCATAAGTCACTCCAGTGGACAGTTATTCTCCAGCTGTTCTCTCGTATACTAATGGGTTTAGTTGTTTTAGTTCCATATCAGCCAACACAGTGGACACTTATGCATCATCTCATATCCTGACATTCATACCATTACTGTAACTTTGCTGTTCTTGATAAACCTGATCTGCACTAATATGTTTGGATGTAAATCAATTGTTATTTGTTAGACAAGAAGTTTTTTTTTGCACATTATCTCGATGAAGTGAGGAATTAATAGCATTAGAATATGTTAAAAAGTGAGAAGACATCAGATTAGCAGCATTAAACATATTTTTATTTCATTGTTTTCATATCCCTCACTGATATTGGGTTTTAAACACGTTTCTTTACTTCAAAAATTAAATGCATGGATATATTTGTAACTCCACAGAAAAAAAAAAACTTGATCACATTGTTTTTTACATGCCTAAGGAGGAATGAAAACACTGAAGAAAAAAATCTTGACTAAGGTTCTCACAATTAATGCATGAAAGGGTTAAATAGAAAAATGCATTTAAAATAGAAATTATGTTTTGTTATTTGGGGTTTGATATCTGACTTTGAACATACTGTTTTCACAAACTGTGAAAATATGGAAAACCGGTTAGTGTTGGCCTCAGCCTTCAGCTCACGGGAGAGAAGATCTGTGTGGGCTAGAAAGTCCTCCCCACCTGAATTTTTTTAAACTGACTAGTAAGCTGCCCTACTTGGCAATAATTCAGATGGCCCAGACAATCAGACAGAGAGACTGACTGCTGTCCACAAACACACAAATATTCACTGATTTATACTGCACAAAGTAGAGAAAATGCAACGTAAAAGTACACACACGCACGAATATGCACACACAATGATAACACAAAGGTAAAGGTCATTTTTCAATCTCATCTTTTTAATGGAAAAAATGAGTCAAGGGGAGAGAGAAAAAACTAGGTAAATTGAGAAAGCCGGATGAATTCACAGAGAATGACTGACAGCAGTGATGACAGCAATGCGGTCACAGTCCACATTTCAAAGCATTCCCAGGTACCAGACAGACAGAAAGACAGAGAGAGAGAGAGAAAGGAAATGTAGGGAGGGAGGGGTTAAAAAATGTCCAGAAGATTTCATCTTCTTCCAAAGGTAAAAAATACAAATTAAAAACTCATCTTTATCCAGTGTTGTTTTTACAACAGACAATCACTTTGAAAAAATGTAAAGATAAAAATAAAAAGTGCACCCGCACTCGCACACATACATACTTACAATTAGTTCTTGTGTTTGGGAAATGAAAAAAAAGTGCAAGCAAGATCACAGAACAACAATTTACAAGAGGCCTAGATTAGCCCAAAGTCTCAACCCTCTGACTGAACTGGGCGAAAGTGGGGGAAATGGCGTCGGCTTGAGGCCTGGAAGTTCCCGGTGTGGCTTTATAAGACCTCACCATCGACCATCGACACCAATTTTTCCATTTGTACAAAGGCTCAAGGTTTCTTTAATAATCACACTGATACCACCAACCTTTCCAAGACCCCAACATGGCACCCCACCCTCCCCAGATAGTACAATCAAAATGAATTTGACTCCACCATGCTTCTTCTCTTAAGTGCTAGGAAAGCTCCCAGTATAAAGGTTTTTCAGTCACCATTGGCATCATCGTCCGTCCGTCACACAAACATCTCCATCATATTCTACCGAACATCATCAGTGTATTTAAAACTCAAACACACATCCGGTCTAGACATCACACTACAAGCAATGATTAGTTGATGGAAATAAACACTTTTTGATTGGATACTTCTGAATTTGTTGGCAAATATAACACTGATTTAACACACTATAGAATGAAACAACATACTTCTTAATCCGACTGACACGCTCACTTTGTTGTGATCTGTACTCACTGTTACAATCCTCTCGCAACACTGTGCGATGCAAGCGAGTCTGAAAAGAAAATGTGTGCACAATAATATTTAACTTATTTGGTTCATTTAGTTTTCTCTGACCTGTAATCATAAATGGTTACTGACACACAAACGCACACACTTTCAGACCAATGCATCCACACTGTGCAAAATGTGGAAAAATGCAGATTACAAACCAGAGAAGAAAACAATTAGGGAATGAACAGAAGTTAAAGGTTCTTTCTGACCATGTCTTAAAAAAAACAAGTAATATTGATGATCTCAAAATTTGAAATCAGAAACATTTCAGGTGTCATTCATGCATCAGTGGCTTTACATTGACTTGAGGGATAGCACAGTATTTTGTACCTAATGTCTTTCCGTACCAGATGGCAAACGTAGTAATATTCAGGTACAAGTTCACAATCCATCTGATTTTGCAAACTCCGTTAAGAAATTTGATGCAGCATTAAATTATAATGGCCATTCAAACCAAAACCAACTGAATTTCACCTACGTTATACTTTGATATGTACATAACATTATGAAACATGGTATGAAATAGCAATTTGTTGCCTTTAATTTAATCCCCTATTTACAGCTATTGTCTCCAAGCTTAAAGCTCATGGATCATTGGATGGATGCTTTCATTATACTAACAAAGAATTTAGAAATGTAGAAAACATCCTCCTAAATCAGCACTTGCACTTCAGCAATCCCTCAGTGTGCCTGGTAAAGTTGCCTTGAGATGTCCAGTTCAACTGCACATCCTAAGGCAACTCTGAGACAAACTTTGAGCTAACATAGTGGGCCTTTGGGTTAAAAAGAAAAAAAGGTTTTTCTTGGTACAAGTTCACAAAATCACATGCTGGCTGGTTAGATTCATCCCATTATGAAAAAGTCAGCCTCAACATTTCAGCTTGGTCTTCAAGCGCTGACTTATACGTGCAGAGCAGACTGGCAGGCAGCAGATATATAACTTCAACTTTTTCTCCCTCTTCCTTCTCTAACTGTGATAGAACAGGAGAGCATGTGTTTTGCAGGACACAAAGCTAATACAAACTGTAGGTGTTTACGGTTGTTCAGAGGTGCAGATTCAAGTCACATGGCTTGGATTAGGTCAAACAACGTACATGAACTTGAACACTTTGGGCACAAATTCGACTTTTCTGGAGCTTGATTTCAAATCCTATGGAAACACTAATGGCAGAATTCATCCTACTAATGGTATTGTCCATCTATGTAATATGTTTTAGCTTTTTTGTATATGTTGTAAAATCCCCTGATTGATTATTACTGCTTCACTGGGGCAAAGCCAAAAGGTTAGGGCTCATATCACACGGACACAAACACACTGATTTGAGTACATATTGGCTGGTGCTCATTTGCTTTTCATCTCTTTCCCACATTTCCTAACTCTATCCACTGTTAAATGCAGGTGAAATCTTATGATTGCTACATGACTTTTTATTATTTAGTTATTTATTTTAGAAATTACCTGTCATCAGTTTTGCCAAAAACAAACATGACTTGAAATGGTGACGATTCACGGTGCTGCTTTTCAGTAGTTCTTATCCAGCTGTGGTGCTCTATGGTCCAGATGAATAATTAAAATCTGATATACAGAGATAAGGACAATACCATTTGTAGGATGAATATATTCCTGGCATTAGTCTTTCTGTGTCCTCAATTGATGAAATTATAATTTTTTTTACCAGCAAAATGGTAGATTTATCCTTTATGTTGGGATGTGAGTTCACCTGTACTTCTGCCCCTTTGTACTCTCAACAAGTTCAAAGACTTGAAATATTGTGGGACAAATTATCTTAGAAGTACCCTGGTTGACAAAATGATTAATGTGCATATTTTGGTTGTAAATGACTAAGACAGACTAGTTTCTAGAGCGTGTTTGTTTGCTTTTAAGGACCATGCACCATAGGCTGTTCTGGCATATTTTTCAGGACTGCAGACTCAGTATTTAAAGTGTGGACTTTTCTTGGGACGTGTTGGTGAAGATGTCCATGTGACTTGCAAAACAATGACTTTGTCCTACTTCTGTCACTGTCAGACACAAAGCGTAAAAAGTAAATGCTGACTTACATTCACATAACCTTCTTACCACACAAATCCTCTCGCAGATCAACCTAGCATAGCACTGGCCAAACTTTTTGTAGCACTCAGAAACAGTCACACACACAAAGAGAGACATATGGACCCACACATAGTTTTGAACACTCAGTTTGGCCAAAACAGTCCATATCACAAACACATTATTGCGAATTAAGTGTGCTTTCTTCTCAATTTCAATTAAAATTCCTCAAAAACAATTGAATTAACAACATGCAAATGAAAAAAATTTAAAAAGGAATCATAAAAAAGAAGTTTTTAGGCCCTTGCATGGGCCAGAGACAAAGATCTGCATTGTCCACACATCAGTCCTACATTCTGAACACACACAATACACACCAAGCACCAGGAGCGTTTCAGTCTCGCATTGGCTTCACAGTCATTGTTTCATAGAAGGGAAGGGCGAATAAAAGTCAGGTAAAGGATTTGTGAGAGACGCTAAGCCTAAATTGTCATTTTTAAATACACCGTTTGATCAGAGAGAGCTGATTAGAGAAAATCCATCTCCCCTGTCATCTGAGGATGATGTCCGAACAGTAAAACCTTCAGTATCAATCCCAAAATGCAACACTTATTTGTGGAAACCCCATGCAAAGAGAGAGGGTGAGGTCAAGGATGGTTTAAATCTCTGACCAGATGCTCATTGTTTGCAAGTGAGAGGAGTTTTAAAGAGTGTGTTGACAGTCCATCTGAATTTTGTACAATTTCTTCCCCTCTGGAAATGCACAGGGACGCAAACCCTGCAGACGAATAATGGAGTAGAGTGCAGGGTCTCAGTTCTGCCATACTTGGTAAAGGACAGAGGGAGTAAATGAAAATTTGGTTCGGTGGGTATTTCACAGTTGACTAACACTGAAACCTACTGCTCCATGGTTATCCAGGGTCTTCCAAGCCCTGTCCTCTGCCTAACACCTATCCATCTTATTAATTCTCACTCACTACTTGACTGAGTTGCAGCTGAAGATCATTAGGGCTCTTCTGAGGGCCCTTAAGAGGGTTCCTGTGGAGTAGTATGCCTCTGAAGTGCCCTTGGCAGGCTGGAGTGTGTGTCTAGCTAGCAAACTTATTGCCAGCTGATGAATTCCACTGTTGAGGCAGAGAATGAAGGGGAAGGTGGGGTTTCAGGTCAAGCACAACAGGAAATGTGAGTGACACTAAAGGATGGAGGTTGGCTTTTTGTATCGGAGGGATGTTCAAGAATGGGTGCAGCACTGTCTGTGCTGTGTGCTCACTCGTGTCGAAGGTCACAGGGGCAGATTGTAGAGGAAGTGGCGGAGGGTAGATCAAAATAGGAGAGGGGCAGTTGAGGCACAAAGAGGGGTGACAGAGCGGTGGTTTGGGAAAGGATGAAGGGCCAAGAGGATGATGTGCAGCTCTGCAGATTAAGTGAGGGTGATGTAGGCTGAGGCCTTCTCCTTCAGTTGTCTCAGACACAGATGACAGCTCCAGCTCCCTGAAATGCACACACACAACCAATATGGAATGTAAGCAATTGCATTCATGTAATAGATTTAGGTACACATTTGAGGTACTTGTGCTGGACTTGAGTGTTTATTTTACATTGTGTGACTTCATCCTTATAAACCTCTTTAGCCTGATCAGCCAGCCTGCGGGCCGAAAAAAGTATTTTAATATTCATCTACTATAAAAATATAATAAATCAGGACAATGGATGTTTTTTTCAACTTTTGCTCAAAGTTTAGACCCTAATGTTAATAAAAGTACATCAAAAGTGTATTTTAGTGCAAACTTTAATGTTCAAACATGATTTTTAATCTTTGTGGGGTGAAATATACACTATTAAAAATCTCTGACACAAAGAATTAATTTATGCATATCATCGTCAATCCAGCCGAAAAAAAACAGGCGAGGATAAAAAATTCTAATTTCTCTTTTAGTTTGTTACAGTTTTCTCAGGCATAGTAATAGATACAATATTTTAAACAATGGGAATAGATTCTGTGAGGTCTCTAAATGTCCATAGACATCAAGAACATCCACATGAACCTTATTATTGTGAAATAGTTCTTCGTTTACTTTGGGTATGTCTTTTTAGGCGTTTTTCCCCTGAAAATATGGTCAGGGTTAAACAAGTTAAATACTCACGTACATCTATTTGACAACTTTCACTACTTTTCAGTTTAAACATTTAAACAACATATCTCTAGGTATATTGATTTAAATGTTTGTGATAAACTGAAGGACTAATATTACTTTATGGTTCAGGAAATTATCTTCGTTTCTAAAGCAAAATAACTTCTTTAAAAACCCACTTAAAAAAGATTTACTGGCTCAACTTAATGTACTCATGCATCTTTTTAATGCCAACGAGAGTTTAATTTAAGTATGTCCAACAAGCCTCTAACCATCAGACTGACACAATTTTGCAGGTACTACTAACATGATTTTCTTTAACATCTGTAAGCTGAATTAAGTTGAAGTAACTTAATTTATTGAATTCAAAATTGTATAAATGTTGTAAATGTAGCTGCAGTAGCCATTTATTTTATCTTTATATTTTCACAAAGCAAAGAAAAGTTGGCTTATTAGACAGAGTGTATGTAGTTTTTGTAAGACAGCAAGGCCACACACATATGATGATCATATAGAATATAATGCTGCAGATTAAATTCCTATAAGTAAAATGTAGTTTAAACAAGATCAACCTTAAACATATACAGCAATAAATGCAACACAGACATTAATGCAACAGAAACATGATTCTAAAAGCATCACGTAATAACAGTAAAACACAGAAAAACAGACTATTTTTTAGAACATTCTTCTTCAAGTTCAATGTGTAATATTAAGTGGCATCTTGTGTCAACAAACTGAATACTCCTCACCACATCTTCAACTACAGTGACAACAAAATCCATGATTAGAGCCACTGTTGGGCTTGTTTGTTTGTTCTTGGCTTTGTAGTTAACTCTGGTCGATGCTCTAACATAGTAAGTGACAGTAATGCACCTTAACGCTTGACGCCATCCACCATAAAATGAAAACAAGAGAAGAGGAATTCTATTATGAGTTTCAGTAGAAACACAACCTTGTAACATGGTGAGCTGTGTAGAAGGAACCTGCTCCCTCTGCAGATAAAAATGCATTCTAAAGAAAAAAAAACGAACACGCATCTACTTGAGGTTTTAAATGCAGAACATTTACTTGTAATGTAAAGATTTTTGCAATGTGTCATTACTTTTTACTGCAGTAAAAGCTCTAGATACTTCTTCCACCACAGCACAGGCCACGTCACAGATCAGCAGTTCAATCACTACTATTATAAAGCCTTGTAGATTAATTCCTCATTTCAAGCAGAGTGTTAACACTGTAAATTAAAGCTCAGCATTGAAACTCCACATGGTGTGCCTGAGGTTTGGGATGCGGGGGATTTGACTGGTCTGGTTTGGATTTTGGCATGGGATTTGTAGCATTAATTAAACATCGGCTTTGTCTTCATCTTTCAGCACTGTATGCTGTATACATTGACCCTGCTGTACTGTGCCTTGAGGTGTTGTGTAAGCATTTATACAGTGCGCTGTAGGTATATATATATATATATATATATATATATATATATATATATATATATATATATATATATATATATATATATATATATATATATATATATATATATATATATATATATATATATATACACACCTTCCAGTATGCATGTGAGAGCCACGACAGGTCTCCTCTTAAGTGTGGATGTAAAATATCTGCCTACTGATGAATTTCAAAAATGTTTCTTGTAAATCAAAAGTGCTCCATGTGTGGGCAGAGCATGACACTGTTAGTGAGTGTTGAACACAAGTGGCACTGCTACTGTATGTTCAGCCAAGTGACACTTTTACCATGGAAACAGATTATCTTTTCCTACTACTCATTACCATGACAACTGCATCAAACATCCTCAGGCAGCCATTTTACATGTAGTAGGCAAATGACAGTCATGACAGATACCTGTACTATTTTTGTGATGTTGACAATATAAAGGTATTCTTTCAGCACAGTGGATTCAGAGTATGGTTTAATGAGTCCGTACAATGTTTTCACAAGCTCTGGTCTATGAATTTTTATATTTTAGTTAGAGAACTTCTTACTGTAAGTGGTATCTAGATAATATTGTGCATTAAATCTGTTTTATTTGTCCTAATGGTTTTATCATCTAATATTGTGCAGCACTTTGGGTAAGATTTTGTTGTGTTTAAGTGCTCTTTATAAATAAACTTGACTATTTACCCGCTGTTACTGTTGTATACTTACCCTCTGGTGGTTCAGACATAGGAGGGCTCAGACAGTACATGTGGTAGCCTCTGTCACAATCATCACAGAACAGCAGCTGGTCCTGAAACACAACAGTGAATAATCAATAAATGCATGTCCTCGAATCTGAGGATATAACATTTGTTATACAAATCTTAGCTGTGATATCCATGTCCAAATTTATACTCTCCTTTTTAACACATCGTGTACCTTTATAAGTGAACTGTAATCGTCAAGAATAAATAGCTTTCATCGTATACATTAGCTTTTCATGGCACGAGTGTGCAGAGATATGGTTTTAACAAGTGATGTGATATGAGAATGTCCATGTGTTTTAAAGGAGTTGTGTATGTGATTTAATAACAACTAGTGGTGAGGTTGTAGACTTGTCCTGCCCCACCACTAGAAGTGTGTAGGAGAATCTATGGTGGCAGTAAAAATGTAAAAAAAAAAATAAAAAAAATAAAGCATGGAAGGTCCTAGAGCCACTGCTTAGTTTGTCCATTCTGGGCTACTGTAGAAGCATGGTTATGGAGGAAGGTGACCTGTTCTCTAGACATAGTTTATTGTAAGATAATGAAAACAAAAATTGTCATTTTCAGGCATTTATACAGTAGCAAGAATATAATTTTGAATGTTGTATTTGATTTCTCCAAATAGATTTGCTTAAATCCGACACAACTGAAACTGTTTTATGGCAAGGCGTATTAGGTCCCATGATCTTGCTCTTCCTAAACAGTAAATTTGAACTTATAAGTTTAATACATAAGATTTATGGTTTTCTAAATTGTAATAGAATGTGTATGTACAACATGCATAAACTATTTGTTGGTGTGTTTGTATGTGCAGATGCTGCTCTGGGAAAAATTAAGAGACCATTCCAAATTTCCAGACTTGAGCCCTGGAATGTGATCAACAGGAAGATAGACAACCCATCACACATAACATAAAGAAAGACTCGTGGAAAGTTTGGCAAGATGCAAGGCATCTGTGACTGAAAATCAATATATTAGATTGTGAACTGCTCTTATTTTGAAATATTCTTATTTTGTTGTTTATAAATTAACTTATCACTCCTCTTCTTTGCATTATGTGAGGTCTGAAAACATTTCATCTGTCCTGCTTTTGCCTTTTTGGCATTTTCTGTGAATATTTTTTTGCCACTATTTGGAATTTGTGTGGGATATTGTCAGCAGTTTCTAGAATAAACAACAATTAATTATCATATTAATACAATACATATCTATGAATTATAAAATTAGCCAATTTGTAAGATTCCCATTTGCTCATGTGTTTTCAAAGAGTTGGTGAAGAGCCAGGAGTTGGTCGTTTGTTGACATTAGCTGATACTATTTCTATGCTAACAGTAAGTGGTGGTGGATACCGTTGCTGCTGTTTAGAGAGCCACTGAAGACCCTGGGAGGAGCATTTGCAGAAAGACAGACCAAGCCCTCAGCGTAGAAATCAATGTACAGGCTGTTATCATGGATGTAGGCAACCAAGGCAGTCAGTAGATTAGAAATGGAGTTAACTAACGTCAACAAACGGGTGGTTCCTACCACAACACAGACTCCAACACAAACTTCATGTAAACACACAAACCGGTGAGGATCCTACATACCAAACATTTATTCTCATTTTTTTTTCCAGTGGTCTTTTATTTTTTTCCAGAGCTGTATGTGTGTCTGCAGCCACGTGTGTTCTAAAGTACAGTAACATGTAGTATAAAGAGAAATCGTACGTCGTTCTCAGAAGTGCCACACAGGCTGCAGGACTTGCACTCGATGCACTGCCAGCGATAAGTCCTCACTGCAGCCGTCATGTTCACTGTGAACTGGAGACAGGACGGGTGGCCTGGGTGCACACACACACACACACACACACACACACACACACACACACACGCCCACACATTGTTTTCACCATCTCCATTTTGAAGACAGCCATTCCTGATCCACATGTTGTATCTGTTTATCGATTTGTTTGCTGATTTTCTATATTTAAAGGAGGTTTATATTAACCAGCTGCATTTCGCAGAGCATTACATTCTTGAAATGTCTACGGGAACACTGAACAGTGTTTTTACTTATACATGGGCCTCAAAAATGTAACAATGGTGAAGTAACAGATTTTGTGAACAATAAAAATTACTACAGAAAAAGGGTTGTTTTTGATTTAACTATAGAAATGGAAAAAGTCTGGACTATTTGAATTACATTAATTTTAAGGTATAACAGGAAAAAGGCCCTGTTTCACATTGTGCATATATTGCATACAGTCTTTCATCCTGTTATTACACAATATGTAACATAATCACAACACAAAAATACTGTTTTCCTGACCTTTGTCCTGGTCTGGATGGGTACATATTTGAGCTGTTATAAAAAAGAGGACCATACCAATATTTGCATGCCCATTTACTACAAATCACATACATCTTTTTGGTTCACTTTTTTTATTGTTTTGAAGGAAAATATGGGGCAAACAATTTATACAGTACATACAATCAAGCAAAAAATTACACAAATGCTGCACCAAATATTGTACATACAGCTCTGGGAAAAAATTAAATGACCACTCCAAATTTCTAGACCTGAACAGCATTGAAAACCTCTGGAGTGTGATCAAGAGGAGGATGGATGGTCACAAGCTGTCAAACAAAGACATGCAGTTTGCATTTTTGCAACAGGAGTGGAATAAAGCACCCAACAGCAACGTGAAAGACTGGTGAAGAGCATAACAGGACGGATCAAAGCTGTGGTTGAACATCAGGGTTATTCCACCAAGTTATTTCACTAAGACATCACTGTTGTATCGGTTAAAAATGAACGTTTTCACTGTATTACATCTGAAAACACTGCTTTTGTTTTTTTTTGTTTTTTGACCATTTGTTATTTTCTTTTGCTCTAAATGATACTACTTTTATACGTGATTTGAGAAAAGTGTTTTCAGTAGTTTCCAGAACAAACAATAACTTTCATTTTACTCCTATATGAAATGATAAAACTAGTGGTTCCTTAATTTTTTCCACAGCTGTACAAATTTACACCCAGAATGCACAAACACTTGGAAATCTCATACTCATATTCCAAACCACCCCTCGAAAAGGACCCCAAACTTGGAGGAAACACAAAATCTACCAAATAGTTTATAAGTGGAGTAAATATTCATATGCAATAAATATTCATATGCAATATAATATTTACTCCACGTCATTCACAACCAAAGTAGATGCTGAGAGAGAATTACAAACTAGAGTTTTACAAACTCATCAAATGTGCATATGTACACATTTCTAAAAAGTAAGCTGTCATACAATACTTCTAATACCACATTGTTTAAAGTAGATACACAAATAAAACTAAAAGGTGTTCAACAGACAACAAGAATTTAATGCTTTTGTCAGAGAATGTCACAAGGCATCTGTAGATATTTTTAAGCCAAAAAATGTCTTTATATGACCTGTAGAGTAAAAAGCACCCATCTATGAAAATCATCACATTAAAATTAAAATAAGGACCAATTATCGTGTCTAGCACTCTGCAAAACATGTCTTAACTTGTTAATGCATAAACATGCAACTTGTTCATTATCTCAAAATTTAATTCAGTAAAGTTATTTCATCTAGAGATATTCTTGGCATTATTTAAAACTGCACCAAGGCTGGTCAACCATGTGAGCAATTCCTGACAATTTCCACTATTCATTATGGTATTTTGGTTGTTGAGCAAATAATTATACATAAAGGTTATCATCTCTTTCTTTTGATGCTTTAACAACAACGTTTGGAAAAAAAAGACTCATATTCTGTCAATTATAAAAAGAAAATGAATGCAACAACTCTCATGAATGCAAGAGTAGTGATAAAAATGTGTTTGAGAAATAACAATATTATACTTGGAAGATTTAACATTACACCTGCAATTTTCACAAGGATACCATATTATTTTAGAAGTTTTTATTTCTGACCTTCCAGCCATTTGTTTTCAGTTGCATACAGTATTAAAATCAACTTTTATTATTCTAAACAAACTCTAAAGTAGTAGTTTATTGCTTAGGGTATTGCTGGTGAAGTGGAGATTTAAATCTCTCAATCCCACAAAATGTCATAAATGTCAAACAAATACTTGTAACATGTAATAATGTACTTCTCGAGTATGCATTTGGCAGTTTATGCACACATAAAATAACTCCTAGTTATGTGTATTTTGTCAACAATCATTAAATAATGCACTGCTTCAAGCCAGTTTCAAGTTTCTGCAAGTTCATTTTCATACTGCAGTGAAGTAACTGGAAACCAGTGACTGTCTGGAAGATGGAATCACCACTTTAAGCATCTAAAGCATTACAGAAAATGGCTTCACACAATCTTGAGAAAGTATCCTGTACATGATTCATAGTAGATGGGCTAAAACAAAACAAAACAAAACAAAACAAAACAAAAACACTGGTATGGTCCTTTCATTTTTGGTAACTCAAGGGTTTTATATTTAGCAAATACTGTATAAATCTAAAAGGAAACACTTCAGATGTGTGCATCAACAGAGGACCACCTCTCTCCGGTCAATCATCGCCTTCAGCTGTGCCCTACCTGAGCGCCCACAGTCCGCACAGGAGATAAGGTCTTCAGGACAGCCTGTCTTCTTTGAGCCTCCGAGGCAGAAGTCACAGTAGCCGTTGGCGATCACTGAGCCGTCTGCTGCTTTCTTGGCTGAAGGAAGAAAAAGAGAAGGAGAGGGCGTAAAAAAAAGATTCTAAAGACTTCAGGTTACTCCCAACTGCGTTCTTAGAAGAGCAGGATGATGAGTGGAGTGTAAACTCATAAGTCAGTGTTATTATATGTTGCCCTGGAGTGAAGAAACTGTATCAGTCTCTAGACATTGAGAAAGATTGGTGAGAATAAAAGGTGAAGACTATAAAAGAGCAAAGCGATCAACAGAGAGGCCATCACAGAGGTACAGTCATGGAATTTAATCAATACTACCCTTAAATACACATTTTAAGTACTTTATGTGATTATTTGTTTTTTTTGCAAATGTATACTTCTACTCAGCTAGCTACTCTATTAATTTTTTCTTTCCATTTGCAGACTCTAAAAAAAAAACCAAAACCTGAGTTCAGAATATTTGTGAAGCAGCAGTGCGGTGGTTAGCATTGTTACCTCACAACAAAAAGGTGGAGTTTGCATGTTCTCCTGTGTCTGTGTGGGTTCTCTCCAGGTACCTTAACAGGTTAACTGGTCAGTCTAAATCACCCGCAGGTGTGAATGTGAGAGTGAATGATTATTTGTCTGTACGTCAGCCCTGAAATTAACTGGTAACACATCCAAAGTGTACTCTGCCTTCACCTGTCAGTAACTGGGATTGGCTCCAGCACCCCTGAAACCCTCTCAAGGATTAAGTGGTTCAGAAAATGAATGACTGAATAATAAACCTCAAGAGTTCAGTGTTTATTTAAGAGTCGAGGAAGCTCTTTAAACTCTTTAAATTCTGCTTGGATTAGATGGAAAATGCATCATCACAAGGAAAGTTGACTTTTTAGAGATACGTGTTTCTCAGAGGACAGTGATGGTACGATCATTTCATGAAACTACACAACAGAATAAATCAAATGACTACAACCATTAATATCTACACATAATACAACCTTAATCATCTACTACTAAAGCATAGTCCAGCATTGTCACAGTGTTGTGTACTGTTACTTCTACCACTGTGAAGGAGATCCATTTTTGAAGCTAGTTTCCTTTCAGACCACTCAAAATGTGCTGGCAGACAATGGAGCAACATTAGCATTCAGCAGGAGATGGTTTTTAGTTACCCCACATATGTTAGTCTTTTTAGCTCATAGCGTGGTTCTTCAGCAGCCGAATGCTCCAGTATGTTTGTCACTTAGCAAACTTCATGTGTAGTATTCGTTTTTTGACAGAATGTTAACAGTGTATAGGATATTTGTCAAGCTGTAGATTAAAACCATGTTTATAACAAAAACGTTCCTACTCAAAGTGGGGTATTTTCACAGTGTAGCCTTACTATTTTTACCTAAAGGAACTGACTACCTCTCCCACCACTGCTGAGGTAAACTGAGGAAAAAGAAAAACACTGAGCAGTGTACTGAAAACAAGTGATTAGAGGTTAAATATAAAATGCTGTGATGTAAAACAAAGACAAATAGAGATCTGTAACTAGGTCCCTCTTGCCAAACTGCACACCATCCCAGATGGGCACAATGCTCTCAGTCTATCTCTTTTTTTATCATCTGCTTTGGTAAAAAACAAGCACCAGCGCCGGCCTGTGAGCTTGGGACTCACCAAACCTCAGCTCACCCAGGAAGTGCGAAGGGGAGGGAGGGAGGGAGCCACAAAGAGAGACTCCAGCGGGAGCCCCTGAGGCCTTGTAAATATTGTCAAAAGTGGAGGAGGAGGTGGTGGCAAGGGAGGAATGGAAGACAGACAGAAAAAGCGTGTGTGTTGGGACAGACCTGCCGTCATGCTGCGCACGGCGAGGCGAGTGCTCTGTGAGAAGCCGTTTCATAATAATTATTAACAGGAGAGAAATTCCCCCTGTCTGTCTGAGCACTGTGTACATTATGTGTGTGTGTGTGTGTTTCACATTTACCCTCAGTCCATCTCACTGCTTGTCTGCCTCCTTCCTGTCTTACCGTTGTTGATTGCATAATCACTTTAATGGAAGCAATCACATAACCACTGCAGACTATTTTGTATGTGCGCTTTCTTCTTCAAGATGCGATGTGCCGGACGGGCCGTTCACAATGACTCACCAGGCAGGACGGTGCAACAGTGCAAACAATAGAGTGGATTACATAGGTACACACTCCAAGGCAAAACCGTTCACACTGCAGAAATAACAACCACCACACCACAGCACAGACAGAGCTGTAGGTGAAATGGTTTGTGTGTGTGCATGTGTGCACACATGAGAAAGAGAGGTCATTAATCCATCCATTCCTGGGTGGAGTCTTGTTTGGCTGAAGGGGGAGGATGAAGAAAGGGAGAGGTGTGAGGAGTGGGTGAATTTGATTGAAAACAAGGGGAGATGGGAAGGAGGAGTGAGTGAGAGAGATTGGGTTTCTACTCCACAGGGTCTAGCTTTAATCCTCTGAGAAATAATATAATAAAAAAAAGCTCTCTGATCAGGCTGAGAGGCAGACAGACAGACAGACAGACAGTGAGCAGGGGAGGGGAGGGAATAAGCTATACCTGCTGCTCCACAATTCAACAGGGTTATGATGAACAAAAATCATAAGCAAGAGTCTGTCATCGATAATGTGAGAATGTGTAACTCCAAAGCACTTTATTGCTGGGCGGTGCACTTTCAGACAGTGGTGCAATGATGAAACAAGGTGGGAAAATACTGTATCAGCTGCAGATAGGAATCAAGCAACAGTTGAAAAAACACTCGCCTGTATGATATGTATGATATGTTTCCTCTCAAAAGAACTTCACTTGAAATCAGTTTGATTCATTTCACAATAATTCATATTTAAGGTAGACTTATGTGTTAATCAGGCATCCAGACTACTCTCCATAATACACAGTTCAACATTTAAAGACAGAAAATCTTGTAAATCTCAATAATCTCTTTTGCCAGTGATAATATTATGAGATCTTCTTGGTGTCAGCTTTTTTTCTTTTTTTTTTATAATGAAAAATATCATTACCTGCATGTCATCAGGCCTACGAGATGGCAAGGGTTAGACAGATATGCCCTGGCCTGTGTTTTTCTTTTATTAAAAATCCTCAGGCAGTCAGTGTAGTGTTTCATTTCATATCTCTGATATGATTTGATTATACTGAATTCTGTGCAAGCACCACAGAGGAGAATGAAGATTACTATTATTAGTACTTGCAGTACTTATAGTGTTGGTTTATGCAGGCTACACATGTAAATTGCTCAAAATGAATAAAATATCCCACATTATTCACAATACTTTTAAAATAATTTTTATATCAGTCTGCTATAGGCCAATTGAAATTGTGCTACGTTGCATGTCATATTCTATCACAAACTATAAGCTAGAAAATATAAATATAAACTTTCATTTCAATATACAGTCTATATTTTTCAACAAAGCTGCACAGAAACTCTGTAACACCATATTAGAAACAACAGCACTTTGAGTAGTAGATTAAAATACTGTTTGTATTTCATATTAGCATTGGAGATGCTAATGTCATGCATTGCAGATATTTGATCATAAAAAAAGAAATGGAAGGATTAAAGTGTTAATGCTGTAATGACATAACAGATAAGTAGGGCTGCAACTAACAGTTATTTCTGCTATTACCTAACCTTTTGATCATTTTTTTAGACTAAAAAAGTTGTTTGGTTTGTGTGACAATGGTTAAAAATGTCATGCTTTGGTCCAGAACCCAAAGATATTCAGTTTGTTGTCCTGAAGAATAAAGAAATGAGAAAATATTCAACTTTAAGAAGCTGGAATCACAACACTATAACTTTTTTCTATCTATATGATCAGTTGAGGTGTAATTCATTTAATAACTGATGATGAATAAATGAAAGGATTAATTGTTAAAGCTCTATCCATAAGTTAAATAGTAATCAAATTACAGTTCATCCTAAGAGATGAAATTCAAGTGCTCGTCCTCCCTGTAAAACGGTGAAGAGACTACAAAGAGAACAGGCTGGTATACTGTATACAGTCTATAAGTATATTGACCTTTCAAGAAACCAACAGAGCCAGATGTTTACAAAGTCTAGCAGAGGGAAGGACGTATAAAGCTGCAGAGACAAACTGTATATGGCTCACAGGCCTGAAGCTAATGCAAACACGTTTTTGTCTTCTTGTTCTGGTCAAATAAATTGCTTTTATCTTTGCTGCTTTTATTTGGGCTCACGGCTGCTGATTGGGTCTTACAATCGTTGGTGGGATAAACTCGACACGCACACACACACACACACACACACACACACACACACACACACAGAGAAATGAAACACGTTAAAGCCACATTTTATCTGTCTCCGGTTATGTGTGTGCATGTGCAGTTGTGCCTTTGTATTTGTGTGCACGCGTGTGCTTCCATGTGTATGTACGTGTGCGTGCTTGCTTGGAAGCCCCAGAGAATGAATCAGCAGGTCCTGATGCATGTGAGTGAGTCGGGGCTGCCCGCTGGCCTGCCTGTGTGGAGGAAAAAACTCCATCAATGATTAAACGCCTGTGGCCATGTTTCAGAGCCCGTTTGCAACCATAGACACGCCATTGGGAGGGAGGGAAAGTAGGAGCGGGGCGGGCGATGGGGGGGGGGACGACAAGGACAGTGATAGAGAGGGAGCATAAAAAGGAGTGAGCTAATGAGCAAAAATAAAAGGAATATAAAACAGGTTGAAAATAAGAGAGGAGATTGGAGAAAGAAATAACGACAAGCGTAAGTCAGCTGGTTCAAGAAAACATACCCCTTTCTGTCCACTTCCTCCTATCCATCCTTATTCTCATCCTGTCCGTCTCCTAATCTTTACCTGCATCCCCCACCCTCCTATTTTTTTTCCACCCCATATCTCCCTTCTCTACCTGACCCCCCTTCTCTCTCCTCTCCTCTTCCAATTACCAGGAGGAGTATGAGCAGAACCGCACACTTCACAGCTTTCAAGTGCTGGAGAGAGATCCTCCTGGGAATTATCCAGCAAGACATGAATCCCCAAATGCTCCTCTACACCCCCCCCCCCCACCCCCCCAGCCCCCTACCAACCAACACCTACCCGTCCCCATCCTTCCTTCCTCTCTGCCAATGATCTCTCTCTTTCTTCCCGTCTCATTTTCTTCCCTGTTCCTCCTCCGTGTAGCTGCTTCATTACCTCGTCCTATTTTGCTCTCGTACGCTACCTCTTGTCCACAAGTCCCCCTTCTTACTTTTCACAGCATAATTGAGTAGTTTCTCCTTTTAGTTTACCTCGTTATCATTAATACAATCAGAGACTTATAGAGCAATTCTGAATGACAACATGATGCGAAATATCTCAACCTTTCAAATGAATATCTCACTTAATGAGTATGACTTTTTGACATGATATGAACAGTTCAAGTCGATGAGGGCAGAGTGGAAAGAAAAGACCGGTTTACTTTTTCTACCCACCTAACAACATTTTTACGCCTCTGACACTGCCTTCTCTCTTCTTCCTAACCTCTCTTCCTTCTCCTCCTCCTCAGTCTTCCTTCCAGACTCTGACTTGGAACCAATAGCGTAGCTCAACTCCTGCCAGTCGATAATCTCATCCTCTGGCCGGCTGCAGTGGAAGCCTCATCAACTTAGTGCTTCCATCTGAAGGAATTACCTCTGTCTCCATGCACACATATACAAACAAATACCTGTTGATTTTTATTGTTTTATTTATCTTTTTCTGTTCTGTCTTAACTCTTTCCTGTCACGTAGATAAACTCAGGCTCTAAGGTCTCACAAAAATTGCAAACTTGGTTAATCATCACTGAGGTTTGCATCCAAATATCCCAGATGTGATTGAGTGTGAAGTTTTTCACTTTCAAGGTGTATCTGTTCTTAATTTACAGGAGGGAACAAAACACTCCAACACTGCAGGTGTAAAACTGAGGAAGAAGTGGTGAGGATGATAAGGAGCTACAAAGGTGGAGGAGGAGTGGGGTGGTAGAGAGGAATTTTGAAGAAAATGGGGGAAGAAGGAAGAAGGAGTAAGAGCAAGAAGAGTAGTAGTGGTAGTAGGAGGAAGCAGAGAAGGAGGAAGATGAGGAATCACAAAGGGGAGAGAAGAAGGGAGGTGAAAAAGTGGCTCCCGTTGTATCGGAGCAGCGGTGTGTGAAAACACACACTCTGCACTCCTGTCGCCTCGCTGCTTAATGAGGAGAGCCTCTCAGGAGAAGTTCACACACACAAAACAATGAGAGCACACACACACACACACACAGATGAAAACACCTACATCTACAACCATACACATACAGCACACTGCGCGCACGCGCACACACACACACACACACACACACACACACACACACAAAGATTTACAACCAAGCCTTTGCATAATAACTTTTGCCGTCCAGTTCCAGTCCCATCCCCCCTTGCTCTCTTTAATGTGATGAATGAGAGTCCCTTTGCCCCTTGTCCAGCCACACACAGACACACACACACACACACACACACACACACATATACTGTATATGTACGACATATACGTATATTATATATTACATCAAAAGTACAACAATGTAACACAAAAAGCACAAATCCGAAGCACATACGTGTTCGTTCAGAAAGACACAAAAGCCCAAATGCTCAAGGAGACATCCTCAGCTTTTTTATGCAGACAAGAAGGCAGAGATGCAGTCAGATGGAAACCGTCAGTCACAGATGAAAAGTCACTGGCTTCCCTTCTCCCTCCATCTTCCTCAATCTCACTCTCCCATCCTCTTCCTCCCTTTTTCTTTTTACACTTTCATACATTCTTATTACTGCTGCTGCTCTTTCTGTCTATGATTCAATCTCTTCTCTGCGCCTCATTGTGCTTCATATTTTTTCACTTCCTTTTCCTTATTTGGTCTCTATCTTTTTTTCTGCTTTACTCTCAAAGAGGAAATTGGAACTCTTTTCTGCAATCCATCTGTTATCACACTAATGCCTGCACCAGTGCCATGCTCTGTTCTTCCTCCTCTGTTTCTCCCCATTTCTACCCCTCTTTCTCCCTGCATCCACCAACCCTACTCCACCCCTCACCCTTTATTCAGACACACGCAGAAAAGTGCTACTTTCACTCATGTCCAGTCAGCAGGTTGCGTAACTCCCAGTGCATTGTGGGTGTGGATGCATGCATTTGTGTTTGCACTTGTGTGTTTCTGCGTGTGTGTGTGTGTGTGTGTGTGTGAGTGTGCGTGTTGAGCTTGTGTGCAGAGATGACATTGCAAGTAAAGAGGACAGAGGCAGTTTTGGTGCATAATAAAACTTGATCTATAGCTGCTTTGTAATCAGACTGACCCGCAGAACCAGGCACGTACACATAAAACTCACACAAACACACATACACACACACAGGCTCTGCAGTCCTTAGATATGTGCACATGTAGTGAATAGACAAACCAACTCCTCCATAAATCATGCATGTAAAGAAATCACACATAGACACTGTGTTCTTTGAGCACACACAGTCTCACATTTGCACACACTTAAAAAGAGCCACTTAACCAGTATGGGCTTGTGTCCCTGTCGATGAAGAGTTAAAATGCAAATTATTAATCCTATTTTGTTCCAGGGAGAGCTGGCTGGAAATGTGACTGTGAAATCCTGTTTGAATTGAGCCAAAACTCCCATGGATGAACATACAGTGTGTCAGCCCTTACTGTCATGTAGAAATGTCAGAAATGACCAGAAGAAACAATACATTGCATAAGGAACATTTTTATAAATATGCGTTAATGTAAGTTTTGCCTCGATATATTTGGTGCTTGTGGTTCATTGTTCTGCCCAAAACAGGGAATGCCGTGAGCTATTTGATGACTGTATATTCCAAATATATCCGAGTTAAATCAATATTATAAGAGAATCAAAATGTCAGTAACACTTGTGCAGTATAATAAATGTAGCATTGCAGTGTCTTATTTCCTCCACTTCACACTTGCAGTCTGACAGATTCAGTCGTACACAGATGACAGACAGCAGTAGATGGACACGGGGTGAGGGTGGATTTGGGATGGTGGGCGGTATTGGTTGTGGGCGGTTGTTAGACTGTGGTGTTGTGGGTCTCATCCAAAATAACTAAGGAACCACAAAACAACCAGCCAGAAAGCCACAGCACCACATCTTAAGACAGAATACCAAATGAAGCAGACTCCAATATTACCCTGCCTTCACCACTCCAACTGTCTGGGGGAATCTATATGATGAATCATGAAGAGATTTTTTTTTTCTTTTTTTGTCAGTCTGTATAACTCTCAGCTTCTCGCTCTGCTTCTTTCTTTGTCTGTTTTCTTTCTCTCTTCCCTGTTTCTTTATGTTATTTTAATGAACTCCTCTGTGCCCCCCGAGCCACCACCACCATCACATCCTGCCTTTTCTCCTCTCAAATATTCCAACTTCTTCCATTTTTCCCTTTCTTCCTCTCCCCTCTTGTCCTTCTTCATTCCTCTCATTCTTCCTACTTCTCTTTATACTACCTCCGTCCTTCCTCTGCCATCTCTCTCTCTCTCTCTCTTTCTTTTCAATGTACATAACAGTGTACTCTTTAGGAGGGAGCCCAGGCGGTATCTATGGCAACCAGATTGCTAGGCAACAGACGTTTCCCTTCCTTTCCTGCGCGGTGCAGCAGCAGCAGCAGCCAACCAATCAAAAGCTGAAGAAGAATGGTTGCGTACGTGAAAACTTCTGAACACATCCAGCCTATTTACACATGTAACACCACAGACATGCACATTATATTCAGCAGGTCTTCTAATTTGCCGTCACCAGAATGTTTGACGACATGCAGCCTGAATGGGTTTCCGTTTGGCAACACAAGTCAAGGTGCCATTAAACTAACATCTGAGTTGTGCAGGTTACTTTCTCAAGAAAAACAGCCTCCTGTTTCTTACTCTGTAATAGCATTCATTATACAGAAAACTGGGATGTGTGGACCCAGAATGGAATATATTACAGGTTGCTATTATTATTACATTTTGCATTTATTCCCCACGCTTTTGGTTACCCGCATATTATTTGCTATATAATATGAAAGTACAAGTATGTTTACGTTTCGGTAAGTATTTTTTTTTAGAAAGTAAAGAATCCAGCAGTCTGAATGGACACATGTAAGAGGGAAGATTATTTATCCAATATCATTCAAGGATTAAAGGAGACTTTATTGTCCTTCTGTACCTGACCATGGTACATGAGACAAACAAAGTTGGATTCTCAGTTCCCGGTGAAAAAGGCAATGCCAAGACAAGAAAATATAAACAATAAGAAATTAGAATTCAGAAATTAAAATACATAGAAATGCTATAGAAGATGGTAATATTATAAATGGAAATGAATATATTTAAGGATTTAATGTGCTATGTTTATGCCTGTGATAAATGACTTACTTTATTTGCTTAGCTTCCTCTTTCCTCCTTGTGGACCTCAACAGTTATCTTCCTTGCTTTATTTACATCATACATATTACCACAAGCTCTACGCTATAAAGATTATTGGTCAAAGTTTCTCCCCTTTACTCAGAGGAAATGAAAAGCTCATCACAACATGGATCATCTAACATAAACGTGTGTAAAAAAGTCTACTGTTTTAATAAATTGGAGGATATAAAAATGTACTTCTCCTGCCTTATAACAAGTTCAGATCATATTTTTTTCTATCCATATGACATATGGAAAGTAGAAAAATGGTCTGTAGACAGGTACAATATATATCACAAAGATTAAATAAATATTCACAAATCCAAAAGTAGGATTTCAATTACTGGAAATGGAAATATATCCTTTCAAGAATGGGAAGAGAAAACATCCGTTTCAAATATTTTTGAAAGAAAGTTTATGAAAATGTCATTTTTTTTCTGCTCATTTTGAAACACAAAGGCAGTTTGACAGTTGTGTCTGTGCACAGACAAGCAGATAGGCACACATATGCTCATTATCATACATAACACCTCTATGCACACACCACTGGAGCCCAGAGGAGAGAAGTTGAAAGTGATTTGGATGAACACACAAAATTATCAGTAATTTATCTCTAAGACTACAAATATTTGACAACAAAGGCTTACTCTGTCCCTAAAAATTAGTGTTTAAATTATCAGATTTGGAAAGTTTTGTTGGTAAAAAGTATTACATGTAGAAACTCACCAGCTTACAAGACTCAGTGAAGTGCACCAGACAAGTCCCAGTAGAAAAACACATCTGTATCTGCCCAGTGACATGGCTATAAATGGTACTGTAATGTGTAAAGCAACACAAGGAGAAATCTTTCGAATCATATCTGAAGCAACAGAAATAGACAGATGAATGTAGAAGCTGAAGAATAAAACAAACGCACTGTTGCATGACTGGAGAAACAATAGACATGGTGACAGGGAGTGGCCATTTTAGATTTTCAGCACTGTTTTTATATTGATGCTTGTTGATCGAAATGTGTCCTTCACTCCTCTATGTGCAACCCGCAGGAGGACAGGGAGGCCATTTTGAGACAAGGCAAAAACTGGAGAGAAAAAAAGCAACCAACAATGGTGAGTAGGAACAGAGGGACGCTGACCTTCAAAAGGGCTCAATTACATGTCGCACACATACACACATGCACACATACACTCGAAGTTGGGCATGAAGCATGTCATTAAACACACATTTACTGCACGTGTATGTGTGTGTGTAGGTGTGTGCGTGCATTTTTAACCACGCACACAAATACAGACACACACAGAGCATCCCTGCTGCTCCACATCATATGACCGTCTGTCCGTCCAGATAAAGTGGCCTCTGAATCTCAGTACTGATTTGAGGGAAGAGATTTGATGACAACTACGCTCCCTCCCTCTCTCCATTCTGCCTGCTTCTCTCTTTCTACCTCTCTCTTGCTCGTTCTTGAATTTCTAGAATTCATTCACACTTGGTGTTTATTTCAGTCCGTGTCCCTCTTGCAATCTATTTATCCTACAGCTGCTATTTCCCCATTTTGGTCTGTTTTGCCTTCTCTGTCATCTACCTCCTCTCCTCTCCTCTCTCGCACACTCTCCATACCACCAAAACCAATTTTCAGGTGCACGCTGCAAGGCCGACCTCTAAAGTAAACATCCCCCTTGTTCATCCACTTCAACTCGTTTTTCTTCTACCCATAGCCCTTCCACCACATCACACTGCCAAATCCCCACAACTTACTTTCTCTCCATTCCTCTCTACCTGCCTCTTTTTATTCTATTTAGAAAAAAGAAGTAGGGAATGAGAAAATGTGGTGGTGCCATGAATATGATATAACATAAGAAGCTTTAGTAAAGGTGATCAGGGGGGTATAGATACGGAATAAAGAAATGCACTTAAAAAATGAAAAAGGCTGAATGATGGATGACGCAAAACAAGGAAGAAAAAACAAGAGGCAGAGATGGATGGGGATAGAGGAGGGTTAAGTGAGGATGCAGGGCAAGTAGAAGAGAAGAAAGATGGGTGAAGAAAAAGAGAAGGAAAAGAAAATCTCATCTCCAGGTGGAATAATCTGTCATTTATCACACTAATGGAAAAAACAAGGGGAGAGAATGGAGCTGGAAGAGGTTCAGAAAAGACAGACTTTTATAGTTTTTGGTGATAAGGCTTTGTGTGTTTCGGCTGAAACTTGTGTCGACGATGCTGCATGCACACTATAGTGTCTAGACGGTTTTTAAGATAGAATATAGCATGAATTATGCATGTGGGCCTGCTCTCATTCTGGGAGCCATATTAATATTATTACATACGTGGCAATATACCGAGTAGTGGTGGCGTCTCCTCCATGACGCTCGGCAGATTGGGAGAGCTATAATGGTGCACACAGGCACCAATGCATGCACTCTAACATATACTCTAAGTACACACACACACACACACACACATATTAAAAAATGTACACACTCTGAGAGCCTGCACACGTGCACATGAACACACACAGACCAAAAAGCCTAAGCTTCCTTTTTCATTTCACCAAAGAAGATTGCATTTTTCTGTGTGTGTCTGTGTGTGTCTGAGTGTGTGTGTGTGTGTGTGTGTGTGTGTGTGTGTGTGCGTGTGTGTGTGTGTGTGTGTGTGTGTGTGTGTGTGTGTGTGTGTGTGAGATTGTGTGAGTTTGTGTGGTGTCCCCATGTGCATGTGTGTGTGATTACTGACTGTTTGGGAGGGAGTGATGGGGGATATTAAACGATTCAAATGCTGTCTCTCGTGCTCTCCTCCACTGGAGAGACCTTAGACTGCAGCATGGCCACACACACACACACACACACACACACATACACACACACACACATACTGGGCCAGTCTGTTCTGTCAGACAGGCCAATTTAAAAACACACACTGCCAATTAACTGAGAGGCAGCATAGTTTTAGTGTGGACATTGTTGTAATGCAGCATACACAGATATCGTGGATATGTGTGTTTTTGTGTGTTTATCTGTGTTCTATTCTCAGCAAATTGCTTGTTTTAAAACCAGACGAACAAAGGAAGTGGATGAATCGTTCCCTTTTCAAATGTCCAGAGCTTTTTCTCCTGGTTTTTTTGTTTCTTTTTCAGTGTGAGCCACCGTACCCATTTTACTGCTGATTGTTGCCCAAAACCACCATCTCCCGTAGGATAACTGCATAGGCTACTATTGTCCTTAAATGAAAAGTTCAAAAACAAACATGGAAGAAGGGAAGCACCAGATAAAAACCACATGCTGATAGAAAACTGCCCTAGTGGGTGAAAATAAATAGCCCCCCAAAGAAACAAAAACACAAAGTCATTTGGTTTTGTGGATATTGCAGCTGACAGGAGGTGTGACGTCTGAGGTCTAAATCATGACCCGTTCAAATAGGGACCTGAAAATCTGCTTTAATTCTTCTTCACTGGCATTTATTGCTCTCATATGGTCCCCTTGTTAAATGCAGGCAAATCTTTGCAGCAGTGCTCTAACTGCAGTCTCCGGACACCTACATCCAACTGTATTTTTTAGGCATAATATGCAAACATGAATTGCTTTTACAGTACAAGTAATCATTGGACAATCTCTCTCTACACAATTTCAATGGTTGTACAAGCCCAGTCCCTTTAGGTTTTGCACTAAGCCACTTTACAGCTTCAGGAAGTCTGCCAGTACTCAATAACTCCCATACTTCCAGCAGTTTATCTTATTAAATAAAAGCCAAATGTCCCACAGGGAATGATGCAGTGTGAAGAGAAACCCTCACCACTATGCAATGTGAGTAAATTACAGTGAGAAGTAAAGGCATCTCCCACTGCAGACATTTTGACTTGTCACAGTAGGAAAAGCAGGTGTCAAAAACAGCAGTAATGATGGCTCTGTTTTATTCTTGTGTCCCATGAGCCGTGACAGTGTGGCAATGACGCAAGCAAGCACAATACCTGACCACTAAAACCAAAGCAGCTTAATGGAATTCAGCCAAATTCATTTTCTTAATAACACCTGTGCCTTTTCTATTATGGTAGGCCAAAAAGGACCAGTGAAACCCCTCACATAACAGACAGATAACATAAATAATGACTACAATGACCATATTAGTCACATATATCATCTTCATTTTTTGTTTGCTTCCACAACACTACATTATGTAAAAATAGGACCAATGGCCCTGTAGCTTACCGGCCAAATTAAAAGCTTTGGGAAATGTTTCCTGATGCCATTTATTATCACCCAGTTCTGTGTATTTATTATATTACAGAAATAGCCCATGTTTTGGTCATATTCCAATCAGATCTGTAAAAAATTCAAATTCCAACTTGATATCATTGATACTTACTGATTTATTGGATCAATCCACTTCCTATCTCTTATAATGGGAAAATTTTTCAAAGTGGCACCAAATCCAGAATCAGATCCGGATCCAAATAATTTCACTAACTTTTGTTGACATCATCATAAAGAAGCTGTGTACCAAGTTTGAAGTCAATTGGAATTGTAGTTTCGGAGAAGAAGACTATTGAAATTTTTGTAACGGACGACAGACGACGACAGACGACGACAGACGACAGACGACAGACGACGAGGACGAATGACAACAATAGCTTACAGCCTGTCGGCTGGTAAGCTAAAAATTATGTCCACTACGAGGAATACTGGATACAAGTTTCAGAAAGGCAAACATTTCTGAGAATATCTGAAACATCATTAAATTCAAGTTAAGATTGGTCAGATTGGAATTTACAGAAAAGAAAAGAATTGGTCACCTGTTCTTATATTTGCTCTGAATGTGGAGATTGTAATTCCTACCATTTTCAACATGAATTCCATGTGCTCTGATAGCTACACCCCTACAAGGCCAAGAACAGAGGTCTGAAATACATGTTCATCACAATCTAGTGTTTGTAATCCTGTTCAAAGTCATAGACATTAGTCCTTTTATTGATTAAAATTTACTGTTTTGTTTGATCAACTATCACTGGCATCATATCCCCCTACTAACACTAAAATTAATTTAGTGTTAGCTGGTTGTCAAGCACCATAAGCATAATATGAATTCAACTTTAATATGCCATCTCATCTGTAAACACTAGAGCCCGGCCAATATGGGATTTTTGGGGCTGATGCCGATACCGATACTGGGGGCTAACAAATGCCATTATCTGATATAGCGGCCAATAAACAATATATCAGTCGATGTGTGAAATAAGAACACTGATATACACAGGATATAATAGTCTTATATTAGATAATGGCGGACATTATGTGAATTTACAGTTGCATCTTCGTTTATCTCACAAAAATATTTTACAAAACTTTAAAATGCTGCATAATAGTCCTATATTAGATTAGTATGTGAACCAGGGGAACCATGGATTGTAGATGTGATAGTTTTTATGCTGGGGAGAGCAGACTTTTGGGAAAAGATGTGAGTCTATATTTTATAAGAACTGACTAGGGGTGCAACGGTGCACTCATTTGTACTGAACTGTTTTGGTTCGGGGCCTTCGATACAATATGGAGGCGTACCGAACGAATACATGTAGCCTGAAGAACACAAACACTTGCCTTAAGTTTCCACACGAACCTTGAAGCGGAACGCACACAGTATGAGCAGGGCGGCTGCAAGCAGAACCCATGTGCAGGGTCTCCCCTATATACATTCTGCAGCGGTACTGCGCTGCTGCAAAAAACCCCAAAATAAAACACTGGCCCTAACCCTAAGGATGGGGCGCCGATTAGGGGGGGTAAACATGACAGCAGAGAACAGTGGCACAGAAGTTGGGTCGGACATTCAAAGCATGTTAAGTGTCACTTTCGGTTTTCGGTAGTTACGGAGCCCCCCCCCCTTCACTGGTCCCCTTCACTGTACTGAAAACATACAAAAAAGGTACTGAACCGAAGACCCCTGTGCCAAAAATGTACCCAACCGAAATGTTTGTACCGTTACACCCCAAGCACTGAAAAAAAATGTTTGGTAAGTCATTCTTTAAAATGTAAGCGACAACTAATATACAGTATTAATACCCAGGTAGGTGCGCCTGAAGAATAAAATTGTGAGGTATACGTGCATAGACGGGGGTGAGGGGTAGTTCGTAAGTGAAACTGAAACTGAACACGCTTTAGCCTACTATTCCTCTAACTCTACAGGCAGCGCAGACATACGAGCATAGTGACAGAATGTCCGTGCAGCAAAAAAGTTTATACAACGGTTACATATTGACCGATGTTGATTAATCTGTGAAATAATCGGCCCTCCAATTAATCGGTCGGGCTCTAGTAAATGTCATATCTGTCTGGATCTGAATTTTATCAAAAGTGGTGGTGAAAACAACTCCTGTCATTCCACACATGTTTACAATGATAATATTCATCTTTATAGTTTTGATCATGCAGCAACCCAAAAGACAGAAAATTAGGCTAATGCAAACGCAAATACCTCAAGTGTCCACTAGGAGGCTGACACCAAAAGTGAGTCAATCCTCATACACCACCGCATTAAAATTAGTAACTTTACAGCTGAAATAAACATGTTTACAGCCTGCACAAAAGAATGGTTTTGGTCTGCATAGTATATTTTCCCTCCATGACAACTGTCACTCATTTAGATCATCCATAGCCACAAAATGATGCATATTAAAGTGGGTGGCTGACAGGTGAGTGCATGGATGTCTGCCATCCTGCTGAGTATATAACTAGCATTAGCTACTAAGTCATACATTCAGAACTCTTGTGTATTGAATAAAACGAATTTTATCATGGTTGTGTTCGAAGTGTTACACTAGAAAGGCTGTCAGGAATTACAGTAATCGTGTAACTGAGCTGCGCCTAAGGTTAAAAAGTTAACTCGCTTTATTATCCCTGTTCGTGAAATTCAGTCTGTGCATTCTATCAGCTAAATATATGCATGCACAGTACCTAGCATTAGCATTAGCATTCACGGATAGCACATGTTAGCAGTAAGCTGCCATTGAAGGTGCTTCAAGGGCACCGACAGGAGATTTAACCTACATGTACCTGTTTTCAAGGGTAGGGGAAACCTGCGCGTCATGGAGAGCAAAGGTAAAGTCAAACCTGGAACCTTCATGCTGCAATGTGGAGGTGCTAACCACTACATCATCTATTAGCTGAGGATAACAGCCACATCTGCGGTTCACAGACTGAGGGCTATTTTCACAGCTGTGTTGTCCATATAAAGTTTACATTATATTGTTCGGATATTTACATGTTCTTAGGCGCTTTTGTACGTTCTCTTTTAATGTATTTACATGTCATCAAACTGCCAGGAACTACAGATGAAAATGAGCTAGTATGGTTATGTTTCATTTACATGTTAGATTTATGCCTCTAATAATTAATAAGAATTATCCCTCTGTAAATAAAATAACTTCAAGGATTAAGGTCAAAGTAGGTAAACGCTGGTGAGGAAAGAGAAATAAACCTGAAAATAAATTATATAATAACCTTTACATTAGTTCCTCTGCCTATAATGTTACTTTTTTTAGTTCACTTTTAATATCCCCAGGATATTCATGCTCTGTGGTTGACCCATCCTAGTACACCACTGGGGACCAACTCTACATCTAAACCCGAATGTGACGGGAGAGGCACTGACATGAGAATTAACCCAACATACATGTTTTTGATGCCGGGGGAAACTGGAGGAAGCCCAGCCGACACAGGGAGAACATGCATGTCCACACATCTCCTCGCTGTGAGATAACAGTGTGACCCACTGAGCACCATGTTGCCCACATGGTGACACAAAACAAAAATGACATGCATACAGGTAAAACAGTCAAACTGAGGACACCACTCCAAACCTTAGCCTTGTTGAAAATCTCCATAATGTGAGCATCAAACAACACTGAACGACTTGAATTTTTGTCCCAGAGCTGGAATGCCAATAAGCATGATACCTACTGGGTTATACCAACTGTTAATTTCTGCATTCATTCAGTATGTTTTGAATTAATTTGAACCTCCATCCATTCATCCATTTTCTGAAGTGCTGAGCCCTTGTGAGGGTTATGGGGGTTAATATGAACTTCTTTATTTTTATTAAAAAATGTTTCATTAATATTTCTAAAAACAGATTTTTCATTATTCTGACCAGTTCTCATTTTCTCCAACTGCATGCTCTAAAGCATAAAGAATGTGGGGCTATATTTATAGTCATTAATAATAAAAATAAATATTTGTATTTTGCTAAAACATACTTTTCAATAATAATAATAATAGTGGTTTCTTAATATTGAGAAACGTGTGACTTGTATACTTATGATATATATTTCATTATTTTATAAGTCATATTTTTGGCCAAATTGTGATATCTGTGTAACTTTACACTTCTAACACTGTTGCTTTACTTCACATCATTGGCTATGACCTAAAAAAAATATGACATTGGCAATTATGCTATAATGATTTGTTATTTGATTACGCTCCAAATAAACCACTTCATAACAAAAATGTATTTTTTGTGCCTCCACTGTCTAGCATGAAGAGCTAGAGGCATTAGCGATCAATACAGAGGATCTTCCTTGTAACCACCTCATGGTATTCTGAACCAGTGCATTAATGGATACTCATTATGTAGTTAATAGCAGCAATCGTATACTGTGTGCTGTAATTTAAAAGGTACGTACAGTAGAAGATGAAGTCTAAATGAAGAGTGCGCTGCAGATTTTCATAGTGTATAAGTGGTGTTTATTCACAGGCAGTTATTTAGAGCTGATGAGTGTTGATTGAAGGCTTGTTATTGAGCTGATGTGCTGTTGCAGCAGCCAACTGAATCCATCTGAAGAGTTACATTAATCCTGATGGATGTTTATATGTGTAATTGTTCACATTTATATTCACAAAGCAAGATGAAGAACAGTGATATCTGCCTCTTTTTTGACATTGTAGTGACTAGTATCTACAAGTTTCCTTTGGTTGTTGGGAACAGATCCTGTACTCTAACTTGAATTCACGCCTCTAATACAAGAGGGACCTGACAGTGACTTTAGCCCAGGGCTATAGCAGTTTGGGCAGTGAAAGGTTAAATACTGTATTGTGGAAATGGGCAAAATTACCCATGGGCCAAGTTAGCCTTGGGGCAGCCATGCAAATACTGAGGTGTTGTGTGCAACCTTCAAAAGACCCGAAGTCAGAAGTATTTGTGTGACATTCACAATTCGCCAGAGTAAAAACACAAGAGATCATGTAGCATGCAGGTCGACTGAACGCAAGTTCAAAATGTATTTGTCCTGTTTCATTTGAGAGTGAGGTCACAAGTTAATCTCCTATCATCACTGCTTTTATCACTACAGAGACCCTGTTCAACCCCAGATACAAAATGATTGAATTGCACAGAATCCATTTATGTCAGCAATAAAGCTCAAGCTAATAAAGCTTCATTTTTCTCTCTCTATTGCACTTGAAACCCACTAGCCACAAAAAATGATGCACTTTCTGCAAACCACAGATATGCATAATCTCCATGCAATTTGTCAATGATGAACAACCCCCCCTCCTCTCCCGTATATTTGTCTTTACTTTCCTAAATAGGTAGTAGATGGGTTGAATGGTACATACACTTCAGAGAGCAGAGTTCCTGATTCTAAAACCTTTGAGGTTTAGGCAGTAAGAATGCATAGATTCATTTTGATAAAAGATTGTGGTGTGGTTTAAATATCAATAAATATCTGGTGAATCATACTTACTCATCTTTGTAGACATAACAAAACCATAGAGAGTTTGATATCACTGCTGGCATTTGGCAGAAAATGTCTTTATTATCAACATTCCACTTGGAAATTATGTCAATTAAAACATTTCATTATTTGTTGATATGAAAAGTAATGTGGTAGGTATTATATTTAGAACATGGCCTATTTATAGTACTGTTTTTTTTTGCTGTTTTTTTACATAATGTCTGAAAAACCTGGCTGTTCTTAAAGAATCATTCTATTCCCTTGAACACCAGAAGTGGTCTCAGTATTTAAAACGTTTTAACGCTGACATGTAAACTTAGAAATTGTACAAAATACATGTTTTGCTCAGAAATGCTGAGATTATATATTCATATTTTGCAAGAACATACTTTAGTGATATTATTATTGTTGGATTTACTGAGTGCTACTTCATCAATTTTCTGAAACTACTTTTGTATTTTTCATTTATAATATTTCTATCCCTGTGCTGCTGTACCACTGCAAATTTCCTCTTTGTGGGACTAATAAAGGATTATCTTACTTGATCTTATTTTATTCTTTATCCTGACTGGATTGGTGCTTACACTGGTCAGGGAGTTTTCGAAGTTATTTAAAGATGTATATACCTAAACAATCTGTAAATAAAAGACATATTATTACTCAGCAATCAAACAGACTAGGCTGAAAGTCCAGAAAATGTTGGCAGGCAATTTTTTCCAGTCATCTGCAGCCACAGTTTTAACCTGCGTCACTGCATCAGTCCGAAAATAAATTGAAATAGAGAAAACTGAAGAAATCAGCTAAAACTGGTTCTCCACTGGGAGAAATCTTATCCCTCATCCACATGAGTGCACATTTTGGATTTGGCCCAGTCAGCACTGTATCTATCTATAATGTTGCAGGAGGATGTCCAGGACAATCAATAGTTCTTGATAATATTCTGATTGTAAAGGATTGCAATGACCCTGAAATTGACAAACCTAAACTGGTTTATTCTATAATTAAGAACGTCCAATCATCTTCATCCTGCAGAGTCACCAAACCAGCACAGAGGAAGTAGATAATGGATGATGGATTACTGGATGACTTTAACTTTAACATCCAGTCAGTGTACTCACGCTTGTGGTTGTTCTTGCGTTGAAAGGGGAGTGTGTGCCGCTCTGAGTCTTCTTCACCCTCCTCATCTGCCAGATGTGTGTGAGTGTAATGGTAACTCAGCCCGGGACGGTTCTTATAGCGCTTTCCACAGACTGAAAATACACAAACAAGCAGTGGTGGAAAAACTATTCAGATGTTCAGTAACAACACAAATACTGCAGCATAAAAATACCTTATAAAATGTAGAAGTTCTGCATGAAAAATCCTACATAATGTTAGCCTTATAGCATAATTATAAAATAAGTCATATTTTTAGCCAAATTGAAATATCTGCATAAAATGATGAAGCAGTGTTAGGAGCGTAAAGGTATGCAGATATTACAGTTTGGCCAAAAATATGACTTAGGTAATTATGCTACAAGGCTAACGATAACTAAAAGTACAGTCATTATCAGCAAATTATAGATTTACTCTCTATAATGACTCTGATACATACATTATTACTGCTTAAGAAAGTTAAGGCCCACAGTAATTTATTGTTAGTAATTTTGGAAGCTTCACAAAATTTAATGTAATGAATTAATATTTAGTTTTGTCATCATATACTAGAGAATATGATTTTTGCTGAAGCATGGCAGTCTGTATTTTGAGCACAAAACACTTGTTTTGAAACAAAACCTACCAGAGTTCAACTCAAATTTCAGTTCCCTATGCTCATAGCATTTGGCAAAGGATACAATACAAAGCAAAACAACAATGATGAGGCTAAAAAGTCGCTTGACATCTCAATGAACAAGAGGGATCCCATTTTGGAAGAGACAGCTTTAACATCAAAAGCAGTAGAATAGATAGGAGGCAAAATCTGACAATGAAAGAGCAGCTTTTAGCACTTTAGAATTCAGATCTCACTGCCATGTGGCTCTGAGGTTAGTCTGTGATGGAAAATAGCTGCAACGGGACTTTAATTTTAAAAATGATTTGAGCAGCGTATATATCATCACTGTATTAATAACAATGATGCATCAGTGTACAGCTGGTGTTGTTGGAGGTGGAGCTAATTTGAGCTACTTTATATCCTGTTTTATCTACAGAGACAACAGATAAATGTGAGGCTCATCAAATGATTAATGGGAGAGAAATGATCGGGAAAAAAAGTTCTGACACATAAATCTGCTACCAGTTTTTTTTAATTCACTGATTTTGAGATTATGGCTTATTACACTGTCCCCCGCAGGGGAGGCAAGGGGCATTGTTTTTGGTTCGGTTTGTTTGTTTGTTTGTTTGTTTGTTAACACTCTAGCAGCAAAAGTATTGGTTGAATTCATACCAAATTGGGTTAATCAATTGCCAGTGACCCAGAATAGATGTCATTACGTTTTTGGAAAAGTAGGTCAAAGTTTCAATTTTTTATGAATTATTTTAATCCCACCCCCCCACCCCCACCCCTTACTTATAATGGGCAAAATTTCATGTCTGTAGCAGCAAAACTATTGATTGAATTCATATCAAATTGACTTTATAGATTGCCAGTGACCCAGAATGGATCTCATTATATTTTGGGAACAGTAGGTCTAAGTAAAATTTTTTTATGAATTTTTAAAATATTCTCATTTACTTATAATGGGCAAAATATGTATATGTTATGTTTGTTGAGTTTGTTGAGTTTGTTGTGCCTGGTGTCACTTGTTTTTCTTTTTTCTTTTTTTTGAGATGTACAAAGCCAAAAAGACTAGAAACAATTGGTTTAATTTTCAGCATTATGTAAGTTTAGTTAAATATCCACATTGTAAAATCTTCATATAAAAGTAAATGGAGCTCATATATAAATGTAGTTAAATATACCATGTAAGTACAACAGTAAACACTATAGTTTCTGTATGTGCCAGTGTCAGAACAACAAAGAGTAAAAATAGCTAAAACTAAAAAAAGCTCCAACTCTCACTGTCGCAGACGTAAGGCTTGTCTCTGTCTTCGATGGCGGGCGGCTCTTGTCTCTTCCTCATGCCCCCAACTCCATAGGCCTGCAGGAAACACACACTTGTGAGAACTCAGTCTGCAGCCCAACAACCCCATGCAAAATCCCTCATGTGCATAAGACAAACATAAAAGTTTTATACAAGTCTTGTATACACACTACAACTAGTGTAGCAGCTTCACTTTGAGTGCGTTGAAGTGTCTAGACACACACTCTCTCACTCAGACACACACTTGTGCATTCTAATCATCTGCTCTCAGTGTAAAGCTCCACTTCCAGCAGGAGGGGGCTGATGACACCTAGCAGGGGAGCAACAGCTCCAATTAGCAACCCTGGTGTCTGCATTTGAGTGTGTGTATGTGTGCGCAATATTTTTCAGAATACATTGTTAACACTTGATTATCTTCCCATAGGATCCTTAAAAAATGTGGGGGAAAAACCTGCATGATCTAATCAGAGTTGTAAAAAAAAAAAAAGGTCATCCCAGCATGACTAAAATCTCTGGATGTGTTTGCATGTTTTCCCAAGAATAACTTTACAAAATGGGGACAACTCTTTACGGAAAGATTCAGACTTACTACGAAAAATACGAGTCATACCATGTCCTCAATGTGAAATTACAAAAGTGTCAAATTTCTGAAAATGTAAAAGGTACAGCTTCTTCAAAAGAAGGTAAGGATCAGGTAATAACTTCGAGAAAGTTGCACATATTGTGAGCTTTTATGGTAATATTCATTTCATGGAAATCTTGGGTTAGGCTCATGTAGCACACGTTCTCCGACGAGTCATGTACATCAGACTCTTATGGACTTTCATCTTCAACAGTCATCTGAACTGAAGCTGTTTATAGATGAGGTTCCAAGAGATGTCAATGTGAGAAGAGGTATGTGCAGTGTGGAAAAAAAATAAAAAATCTCTGAGAGACTATGGGGACATCAGCACACAATGTTGTTTTTGTGTCTTAAACAGCATGAATTGTAAAAAAGGTCAGAATAAACCGACAAGGAAAACTCCCAACAAATTTTCAAATGTCATTGCTGTCTTACCCGTGCTTTGGTACGGTTCTTGCGCTTTGGGACATCTTCCTCCATCTCATCCACCTCCAGCTCATGAGGGAAATCCCCAACCAGCAACTTCTGCAGGTAAAAAGAAGACAATGAGAAACACACTGACCATCAGAGGGGGAAAAACCTGGTGCATCCTGCCCCCCCTCTAAGGATCATCGCTGAGTGTGAATTTATTGTAAATTGCTAAACTTTATATTTTTTCTGTAAACACTGATCTTTGCCCTAGACATTGAATGTTTTTTTCCTCTTAACCACACCATCATTTGCCTGCTTAATCCATGCTCTGTATGGACTCATGGGTGGTCTTGAAATCACTCTTCTTCCTGCTGATTTCAAGGGTGCTTACTTAATCCGGTGCAGAAAAAACTTAAGAGCAGAGCCACCACCACCACCACTGTGGCCTTATGGCACCATTTTAGTGCAATAAATCTTTTAACCATAGCTTATTTTTGTCCCTCATGTAGAAAAACATTTGCTTTACTTCAAGACGATCAAAGCTAAGGTAATAAATAGAAATGCACAACACTTTGATTTTGAACATTGCAGTTTTAGCTTTAAGGTTCGGAGTAAAGTGTGGATGTGGAGCTAAGATGGGGCAGAATGACAAAGTAATGCCTGCCTGGGTGAGTCTTCTTAAGCTGAGCTGGAGTCGGGAGAAGCCCCGGATTATTGACCTTAAACACTGCTTTAGCTCTCAAAGGGCCACCGTTGGGGCCATTCACTCAACAGCTGATTGATTAACTGTCCTTCTGAGTTGAAGAGCAATGGCCTCTACAGTAGCTGGTAAAATACTCAGCCAGATGGGCATTAAGTTTGCACTAAGAACTTAGAGCAAGATCCCATGTAAAGAATGACAAAGAGGGAAAGAGGTGTATTGACTTTCCTGTGACATTAAAACAAAACATTCACGAAGATGAATGCAAGTGGAATCCATGTTAAACACTGATGGATGTCACACACACACACACACACACACACACAGGCGCACCCCAGTGCCAGGAGGGAGTTGTCAGAGCCACGGGAGTTGGTGCCACCGCCAAAACACACACTCGGAAACAGACAAAGGCAAAGACAGACAAAGAAACACAAACACAGAGGGTAATACAGGCAGTAAAAAAAAGAAAAAGACTGCTTGAAATTCAAGAAAATAAGAAGACAAAGAGTGAGGATCAAACAGAAAGTGAGGAAGAGGAAAGAAAAAGAACGAAATACCTCACCTGGCACTCGCTCATTGGCTCTTCTTCCTTGGTTTCTACCTTCTTGTCCAGGGTTTCCCCGGCGAGGAGGGACTCCAGCACGGGACCATCTGGAATACCCCCCTCCTTCTTCAGTGAGGCCTCGTAGTCTGGAGCACAAGACAGTTGCAAAAAAACAGCAGAGATCTCACATTCATGCTGACATGCATACATGAGCTGACAGTGCCCTGAGGAAACAAATTTTGACTGGTTCATGAAAGAAGAAGGACTTTAGCCTCGGCAGTATACAAGAGGCCGAAGTGATCATCTGCAAATCCTCTATTATAGAGCATGACTCAGTGTGTGTGTGTGTGTGTGTGTGTGTGTGTGTGTGTGTGTGTGTGTGTGCGCGTGGGGGATTGATGTTTCCTCCACATATGACTCACTACATTAGTCTGTGAGACTTAACTAAAGGGTGATTTAAAAAAAAGAAGCCGGGTCCACACACTAATTGGGAAGGAAGCAGTAGTTGTAATATTTTTTTTTGTATCTAATTCTGATTTGTTTATTTCTTTCTACTTAACAGAGTGAATTGTGAACTATGAACATGGAATGTGATCTTTTCAACTCTGATATGACCCATATCCATATGCGGTCCTGAGTCACAACTGCAACACATTGTCAACACTCATATCCATGAATTCATGTGTGTCCAGTTCTGCTCTTTTGGTAATGGCTTCATTTAAACCAAGACATTTTACTCCCATATAGGCTGCCTTGGCTGACAATTTTGCTACTGTTCTTTTGCACATACAGTTTAGGTCAGGACTATTTAACTCCACCTTATAACCACATAATTCTAATAACACACAACTATATTGCTGCATACGTATTATGTATATTTCTTTAATTATCATATTGATAATATATTGTGTAGTACATGTTGTACAAGCTGCTGTTCCAGTTTTGTGTCTTAATAGAGTGTTTTAATATGTACAATAGTGTTTCAATATGTTTAATATGTGTAATTTTTTTGTTGCTACTTTTATTATACTTGAATGGAGGGACTGTAACACCAAATAATTTCCCCCTGGGATTAATAAAATATTCTGATTCTGATAAACTCTGGAATCTAAAACCAGTATATCAGTCAAACAAAATAATCAGATCTGATTTGAGCACTAAGTTTGCAGTGTGAACATACACTGACATACTCTTCATTGCTCTGACCATCGTTTTCCTTACCGATCTTGAACTCGATAGGTACAAGCCGTGGATCCTCCAGAATGTTTAGCCGCCTCTTCTTGCGCCAGCAGCGAGCAGGATATGTGTACAACTGACCTGGGGCATGACCTGAAACATAGAACAAAAGACAGCTCAGATGCAGGAAATATTAACATGACAATCTTTAAAAGAAAAAAAAAAGGACTGGAATTGATGAGAAGCTGAAGAAGGCGAGGTGTTAGTTTGATGTATGTATCCAAAACACATATTTATCAGAATTAATACACGTATAGTTATGTTGTTTCTAATGAAATATTTAAAAAATTACTGACATTACATGAATTTATGTGACATTAAACCCTAATAAAGTTACAACAAAAAGTTCCTAATAAACTAAAACTGAAATCTAGTTGCAGACTCTTAATATACTTCCGAAAGTGAAACTGTTAACACGAACGTACAAAAACACACATGCATCCTCTCCAGAATAGTTGCTGCCAGCGGCGTATCATTGCCTACAGGGTTGTCTGATTCACTGCCAAAATACACCAACGTTACAGAGAAAGAGAAAGCAATGAGGAAACTACCTTTGGGGAAAGAAAAAAAAAGTATTTAAAGTTGAGGTGTGAAAGGTAGGAGGTCTGGCAAACAATAGGAGGAAATGAATGAGAAGGGGAGACATGAGGAGAGAGGAAGAAAACGCAGACTGAACAAGCAGAGCAGAGGAAGGAAGGAAGCCGCAGGACGAATGATTGGAGAGAACCATTTGTAAAGCACAACAGCTGGCAAACACAACACACACCAACACAGCCGAGTGCTCTGGAGTGCTCCTCAAGCATCAGCCAGCCACTTGCCACGTTATTCTGCCCAAGTAACGACACACACACACACACACACACACACACACACACACACCTGGTCCACGGTGGTTCTTTTCCATCCAGATGTAACAGTTGCTCTGGGCCACACCGGTCTGGGAGTCCAAGAAGGGGAGGCGCATGGAGCGCTCGGCACAGAGACGGGCATTGTAGCTCCGACAGTGTTCAATGGCCTCCTTGTAGAACTCTTCACCAAGACTGGGAGGAAAGAGCAAAATGGTATGTGGGTCGACGGAGGGGAAACACCGGCCCAAAAGAACAGCAGGAGGGAAACAAGGGGCCAAACCTGCAGCATGCCTGTGTGTTTAGGTGTGAGTATGAACAAGGTCAAAAGTGGAAAGGACTTAAGTGAGTCAAGTTTGGGACAACTTTTCATCAGTGTGTTTGTCAGCAGTTAAATGTACTTTTACTCACAAACTTTATCTACATTTGAAATGCTTGTAATTTGCTTGAGACTTTCTGTCTAATGCTGCTTAAACTTCTGCTCCACTACATCTCAAAGGCAAACAGCTTCAGTTATTAGTTCATTTTCCATTCCAGCAAAAATCACATATTTCCAAACCTGTTGATTTTGAGTGTTTGTCATAAAAGCAAAGGTTAAGGGTTCCATCATAGGTTGAAAAATGTATCTCCTTAATTCTATAAACTACTCTTGGATTAGCTGGAAATTGCATTACTGCACAGATCAAAGCAGAGATGATTTTCTTTTCTGATGAAAAAATGTCTTTAGGACACATTTATGTCATAGAACAGTAATGCAGTATTCAAGGATTTAAGTATCCAACAGTCTGTAAAGTAGTTGAAATGAGTATGTACAAGAGTAAATGGAACACAAACATTTATACAGTGGTACTTTGAAAAAAAAAACAACACTAAATCAGGGACAATTTTACTGCACGATAACTATGATTTTCATGCTTTCATAAATGTTACTGATAACAGTTGCATACTTCTACATAAGTAAGTTTTCCATTCAGAAATTCAGAGCTTTTACTTGTAGAGGAAAGCAAACTTACACAGTATGTAAAGGCTCTGAATACTACATCCACTATTGGTGTTCATGCCTCTGAGTGAATGTATGTGTGTGTGTAAGTCAAAAGGGTCAGTGAGTGGACAGTCATGGGCAGTTATTGTGTGTGTGTGTGTGTGTGTGTGTGTGTGTGTGTGTGTGTGTGTGTGTGTGTGTGTGTGTGTGTGTGTGTGTGTGTGTGTGTGTAAGTGAAGTGTGGAGCTGTGCACTCCTATTAACCTGGGTCACAGGAGCTGAGCTGGCAAACACACACTGTTAAAACCACAGATGAACACACTCACACATGCGGTACAGTAAAATAATCCATAACACATTTATTACAGTGTGGACAATATATGCACTGTATTTTCTCACCTGTACAAGTGTGACTTTGATTAACATTCAGTGTAATATTCTCCTCTTTGTTTACCCCCCCTCCCACCCCCCCACCCCTACCATCTCTCATTCTCGGTCTTACCTGTTCTTGATGACTGCACCTCCAGATTGCCTGTAGGGAGAAGAAGAAGAAAAAAACGAAAGATGTGTGGTGAGTCACTCCTCCACCCCACCCTATTATCTTCCTCCTCTCCTCCATTTATTTGGCATCTCCCTCTTTTACATCCATCTCTCTCCTCCTGTCACTTCTCTCTATATAGTCCCCCTGTATATTTTTTTTTTTGCACATATTTAACTTCCACTCTGTGTCTGTCACTCATATCACTTGTTTTGTAAAAACTTTTCATTTTCTGTTGCATTTCCCTCTCTTTTCTCTTTCTCTCCTGTTAATAACTCCTCTCTGTGTCTTCCTGCTGAGTGCAAACATCAAGGTCACTCTGCTATACAGAAGGTAGACACAGAAACACACAAAACTACAGGTACGCACACACACACACACACACTGAGGAAGACAGAGAGAGAGAGAGAGAGAGAGAGAGAGAGAGAGAGAGAGAGAGAGAGAGAGAGAGAGAGAGCTAGAGAGAGTATCCTAAAAAAACAGCGCAGTGCAGCAGCTGCAGGTATAGATTTGTTGGAGTGTATGCAGTGTCTACCTATTGATTGATTGATCAAATTATTTTGCAGAATGTCCTCTAAGATCTTAGGAAAACTGTTGAACAAAATCAGGTTACCATTGTCACATGTGGTTATGGACAAAGGCTATACTGTCATTAAGACAGACTCTGAATCATGTAAATAATACATTTAATTATTGCAAATGTTAAGTTTTGATATGTTAAAACTTAATTCTTTTAACACAATAAAATTAGGAATCATTTTTAGGATGTGTGACTTTGTGACAGGTCGACACTTAAACAAAAATATTAATGATGCTTTTAAAATCACAAGGATCAGGATTTAAAGTGATAAGAGATGACTGGAAAAGAATTATTGTGGAAATGTCAAGTAGAATCAACCGTCCTGCTTGGAAATAAGGACAAAATCAACTCCACCATCACCCCAGCAGATGTTGGTGAGGTCTGACAGCATGTGCCTGCATCTTCAAAACCTCCTAAACCAGTTCTGCTACCTCGCAGGCCATCACTGAACATGTGACATTTAAAGAACATCATCATCAATATGTGGGGCATGCTGTGCCTATGTTGTATAATGTGCCACTGGGAATATGTTCTCCTTCTGATGAAGGGAGAACATTTCTACATTTTTCTTTGCAGCTCATAACTCACATGTGCACATGCATGTGCATCACCTGTGTTACTTTTCAGTGTACTGTCTTAATGCTGTTTCTAGTTTACAATAAACACATGAAGAATGTAGCAGGGCAGAGGCCTGTCCTAAATAATAATGTTAGATCCACACAGCATCTTTCAGACACTACGCGTTCACTTCGCAAGGTACTGTGGATAAAAAGGACACCTGACAGCCTGAATTTTTAATCAGTTTGTACCAGCAGATGCCTGGTCAAAATGGAAAGGAAGTGTTTCCGCTGGACACAAACCATACCTGCTGTTTGCATATAAATAGTCATGAGGAGGGAGAATAAACACACACCAAGAAGTGCTCAAACAGGCTCATAAAGTGCATTCAAAAGATACATGGGTCCAGAAAACCTTACATGGTGGTTTTTAAAATATTAAGGGGAACATGGACAATAAAAGACTTGGACTTCAAGGCTGTACTAGTGACCAAACTGAAATACCAGAGAATGAGAAGGAAGGGAGACTGAAAAAGGGAAAACATTCAAAATGTAAAACAGCTCACCCCTGAGCTTCCCATCCACCTCCTCCCTCAACACCCTCTCACTTCAAACCCTCTTTCCTCCATCCCTCCATCACCTCCATCTCTCTCTCTCCCTCTCTGCCTTTAGAGGTACTGGAATAAGTCGGCCCCCCTAGATAATAAGTTGGCAGCTGTAGAAAATGGCTTCTTTCAGTTTGGGTGCTCCCAATCTCATTATATTGTGATAGGAGAGCTGCATGACTGTTTGCCTGTTTGGAGGCTGGTACTGAGAGGAGCTCAGGCACTGGAAGTGGAAGCTAAGAGGAGGGGACACGCAAAGAGAAGGAGAAAGTCAAAAAGTTTGGAAAAGACATGAGAAGAGAGGATGGGTAAGGCGGGGAGGGGGAATAGAGAAAATGCTGTGATGGGAAAGAGTTTCATTCACAAGGAAAGGAACAAATGTAGAAAATAAGAGACAGAAAAGGTTCATCCTTTTTTCTAAAGGCCACCCCTCAGTCATCACTTTCCTCACCTTTTTGCTTTTACATATTTTTGACAATGAACGTTTTCAAATTGTAGTGATTTGGCTAAAAAAAAAAAAAACACTTTGAAGATTTAGTAACAGCAGAGAAATAAAGTACCCTCTGAAATGCTTTTATTATCTCATGATTATTTCTATCACACAGAAAGAAATTGAATGAAGTACCCTGATAGTTATTTATGAACAGGTACGTATAATAAAGACTAAAACATGGATATAAAGGGCAGTGTATTTGAAATGTGAATCTTCATCAGGCTCACAATTCTATTATGATTTACCTGGTAACTATTCAAACATATGATGTTTCCCAATGCAGCTCAAACTACCCCATCCACAATTTTCCATATTACTGCACATGGCTTCTTTTTAATTCGTTAATAGCAGCAGCGAGGTAAATATTTATTTGTCTATTCAAAAAAAATCTAAATGCATATGCCTTTAGTATAAACAATTGCATCTTTGCAATATAAAAATATGTCACTTGTTTGTGACCATAAACATTTCAAAAATAAAACAGACTGTTTCAGTTTGAACCAGTTTTCTACGTTGTGATGCATTGTTGAAAGGAGAAACTGTCACACCTCTATTGTCTGCCAGAGTCTGGCAATACGGTATGTAATGATACTAGATTAGGATTCTATATATTGTGATATAATAATAATAATAATAATAATAATAATAATAATAATAATAATAATAATAATAATAATAATAATGATAATAATAATAATGGATTAGATTTCTATAGCGCTTTTCAAGGCACCAAAAGTGCTTTACATTATTGAATATATTGTCATACTGTAAGCTGGGCAATGGATTTCCTTTTTTTAGAGCTGTCTCTTATTGTTTCTCTTTATGTTGTTATGTCATGAATCTTGGCATGAAAGACAACACTGTGGTATTGAGAGTACAGTGTCAAATATAAAATAATTGCAATTCTCAGATGTATCAAAATTAACTAACACCTGTCCTCACAACAAAAAATATTTTTCATTTTTAAGTTCACTTTTTCAACTTCATTTTCCACAGATGCATGACACTGAGGTTAACATCACCTGGTGAATTCATCAACAGCAATGTGTCTATTTAACATCCAAAGAGAAAACATCCTTTAAATGTTCAACTTAATGTAGGCAAAGAAAAAAATCCTGGCTCAGCCTTTGTCTACAGAGAGGATTGATTTCCCCCACAGAGAGTGGAAAACAGCCATGGCTGCACTGCTTTAGCCTGTGGCTACTGTGGTTCTAACGGTCCTACCAGGATGTTAAAAACACAGACCACAGGGAGGCACATTGGAAAACCAAAATTGCACATTACTCAGCACATGGGCAGTGAAGGCCAAGGCTTGATGCTATAAAAGCAAACAGTAGGTGCAGACCTAATTCAGCATGCACCCTTGTTTTATACTACTATAATTCCAGTCCTTTCATGTTTGAAAATTTTCAAAATGTAGGCATATTTCTATTTCAGGTTTAGTTTAGCTCTACTCTACAATAATGGATGCAACCAGACTCACAAGTGCAGACAGAAATACTAGCAGCTTAGTAATTAACTGGCATAGTGCCAACACTCCTACAAACTGGAGCTGACTACCAAAAATGTCCAGGCAGACATGACGGAAATGACAATCACAGAGGCTTCACTCTGCAAGGGCAACACAACACAAAGGACATCTATACTATGCATATACGCGCATACACACAAAGTAATGTATGCAGACAAGTATGCGCATGTGAGCAGTTTTTAGCTGCAGCAAAGACAACATAAACTAATATGCACGTGTACATACTTGCATTTAAAAACACCAAAGAGATCCATGCATGTGTTATAAACAATAATATGGACCACAGACACTCACATCGACTCAAGATTAGATAAAGATAAAGAATGAGAGTGCCTGCAGCATGGTGCATGTGTGTGTTTGTGAGTATGAATCCTAAACCCGCACTAAGCTGTCTGCCTCAGCCTGCACTAAGCAAACAGCAGGGAGAGAGAGGCCTCCATGAGAACACTGAAGAAACTGGTATCACTGGGAGCACACACTCAGACACACACAAACAAACCCACTGGCTCTGCTGACAGGCGGTAGACATACAGCCTTCCTAAAAAGCACAACCACCCTCCCAGGCCCACCCTGGGTGAGCTATTGTCTGAGACTTGAGGTGATTCCTCAAGTCCCATCTAGCAGAAGTGGTCCACTTCAGCACACACTGTGTCTCTGTCCACTGTTGCCTCCACTCACTGCTTAAACACACACATTGCCAGCAGTGTCTTCTGGTTATGGCACAATTAACCATACCAATTAGCTGGTTCTGATAGAGAAACAGACGGCTCCCCCTAGAGGTGAAGTCACATCATTAGAAAGTTCAATGAGAAATAGGAGAGAATCATATAAAATTAATCCACAATTACAAAAAATGTCAGCGCCAACAAAGGAGTTCATTTCAGTGGTGGTTTCCAACTGGGTGAAATGAAGTAATTAAACTGAAAGGAAATGAAGTAGCCTCACATGTAAATGGTTTTATGGAGGCTGAGGGCAGATTGTATTTCAGTGTTTTGCACTTCAGATTTGTTAGCAAACGTTGCCAAGACTTTGCCTGTTAGCTCTGTATGTATGTGTGTGTATGGGTTAGTTTTAAGTCTGCAAAGACACTTGTGTCTACATACTCGAGTCTGTACACCTGGTCCACACACCTGTCTCATCCACTATTGTCCATCTGTGCAGTTGCTTGCCGACACACACATATACACACACACTTGCAGTTGGAGCATTGTGTGTGTGCACAGTGGAGAACTAATATCAGGCGGCCTACTGTACAGTTCCTCCCCTCCCCCAATCTCAGCCTTTCCATGGCTGAACTCAACAGATTAAACTATGCAATATCACCCTTACCAATTCACCCCTCCTCCTCCCCCCTCACCTCCCCCATCCTCACCACCCTCAATTCAATTTCTTCTCTTCTCTCTCCCTCACTCTCAGTGAAATGATTTGTCTTTTTCTCTCGTCTCCCAATCTGTGTGTGTGTGCATGTGCGCGTGAACACATTCTCCTGTTCGTCTGAAGATTGGTAGACTGCAGTGGTAAGGATGCAAACACAGCTCTACAATATATAAAATAAAAGGGGCAAACCTTTACACTCTAAGCTACACTGGAGTACACACACTGCCTCTGTGTGCATTGAGAAAACACAGATACAGACCGACATACCTTTGTGTTTTGTGTTTCAGTGTGAGTAGCGGAGCAGCGAGTGCATGTCAGTAAGAAAGACAAAGAGGCCACACACTCAGTTTGACAGTGACAGACAGACAGATGGACAGAAACGAGAGTATGTGAGTGTGTGTGTATGTGTGTGACACGTCTCTGTGCAGGAATGGACGTCTGCCACACTACCAGCTGGAAAACGTCAGTTTGCTCGAATCGCTGTCACAGCAATGCTATTGCACATGTGTGTAAATGTGTGTGTGTGTGTGTGTGTGTGTGTGTGTGTGTGTGTCTGTATCTACAACTGACTGTTTGCATATTTAAACATGACGAGAGATCTGACAGAGAAAGGCAGAGTGAGGAAGGTAGACAGAGGCAGAGCCATGCAACAGATCGTGTCATTTCTGTCAGAGCTTTGTGTTAGCTGCGATTTTAATGAACAGGTTTGTTTGTGATGTTCATCATTTCCTGTGTGTTTCTCATCCTTACTGGGTGTGGTTAACTGTGAACTAAAAAGCTACAAATCACAGGCCGCTCTGGGTATCAGGGCACACATGGTTGCATTTTTGTAATTTTTGTTCAGATTTGAGCGTAACTATTTATGCATGCTGAGTATGAGTGTTTGTAGAAGTGTGTTAATGCATTCTTAGTCTATGTGTGTGGGTGTATATAGCCCATAGCTAGCTGCAGTGTGTATTGAGGGCAGTACATCAGGGTAAGGCAATCTGCCTCTGAACAGCTCCTTCAGGTGAGATTTATCACCACTGCACTTGGCCTCTTATTATGGCGATGGATTCTCTACCTCTGTATCTGGGTGTGCACGTGTACGTGCATGTGTGTGAGTGTGTGTGTGTGTGTGTGTGTGTGTGTGTATTTTCTTAGTTCCCCATCACCACCAACCCACCCACCCAACCCGGTCTGCATCCTTATTAAAGTGCTGCAGAGGGAAGCAGACATTGGTTTGTGTTGACTCCACCCTCAACAACTCCTGATAGGGATCCACTGGACACGCACAGACACTGGGAATAATATAAATGGAGAATGACAAGAGAGAGGAAATAATGCTGAGGAGAGGAGAGGAAATAATGCTGAGGAGAGGAGAGGAGAGGAGAGGAGAGGAGAGGAGAGGAGAGGAGAGGAGAGGAGAGGAGAGGAGAGGAGAGGAGAGGAGAGGAGAGGAGAGGAGAGGAGAGGAGAGGAGAGGAGAGGAGAGGAGAGGAGAGGAGAGGAGAGGAGAGGAGAGGAGAGGAGAGGAGGTTTGACTTATTATCTGCTTATCCTACCATACCTCCATACCCCCTCCTTTGGACTACAAGTTAGAATCCTACAGAACTACAAATTTCCTGGCTGGAAATCACACAAGGTCCCGAAGCAATAGAGCTGACTGACAGTCAGTTAGGTAGCACTGGAGAAATAGGTCATAGAGCTAAAAATACTTATCTATGTCTCTCTCTTGCTCTCTCTCTCATTCTCTCTCCATCCTGTCTTCTCAAAAAACAAAAAGACAAAGTAAAACAGAAAAGTCCAAATATGGGGATGATGAAAAGAATAACTGAGAAAAAGAAATACCCTTAAAAACACCAGACCTCAGGCTTATTCCCATACGAGTAAAGACAGAAAAACTGAGAGCGAGAGGGGGAATGAGAGTGAGTACAACTATGTTCAGTCTCCCTGTGAGTGTGTGCATGTGTGTGTCTCCATCCACACGGGTGATACCACACAAATGAGCGAGTGAGGGAATGAAAGGAAGAGATTGAAAGGGAAGGAAAGATCTAGAAATGGATGCTCGTGCAGGCTGTGGTTCAGCCATCATGCAGGGCTGTTTGCACACACAGCCGGTTATTACATGGAACTCATTTAGCTCAGCTCAGTCAGGCAGGGCAGAAATAATATTATATAGGCCCTCCACAACTGCTGCTAATACCACAGCACACTATTATCTATATCTTCCTCTGTACCCTGCACAAAGAAGTAATATCGCTAAAATATATGCCGCATCAGCTGCCATTCTGAAAACATTCTTTGTTGTCAAGTCAAATTTCCATGCATTTCCATACAAAATCAAACTTACAGAATATTTTATGATCAAACAAGAGTCTAATCCTTTTTTTTAGGTGTGTAAATTTCATGTGGATGCAATCACACTTCCTTTAAAGCAGTTCAGAGCAAAAACATGCCACTGTGAAATGCCACAAATGGACATTCAGTATGAACTGTGAACTGTAAATGCTGTCAGTGGATGTTACCAATCTTCAGTAAATTCTTCTAAAGGAACTCTTATGCTTGTAGATTTATAGGGATCTGACAAAAATGCATAGAGAATTGCCATCAGTGCCTTCAGCTGAATATTAAAGTAGTAGCATGCCTTGATTCTAAATGTAAAGAACTATAGTGGGGGGTTGGGGGTTGAGGGTAAGCGACTCTGAGGGCTCAGATGGTTTGAGGCCAAAAAGAAGGGAAATCGAAAGGAGAGAGAGGGAGAGAGAGAGAGAGGAAATGGCAGAACAAAAAGGAGAGGGTGAAAAAAGTGATGGATGGAAGAAGTGATGAAGACGGAGGGAGAAGGAGAAAGATGGGCAGCAGGGGTGATGGGAGGACAGCGAGGAAATAAGAGGAAAGTGAGATAGAGATGGAGAATGGGAAGAGAGGATCGCTGTTTGAAGAGCGGGAAGCAGAGGAGAAGAAGAGAAAGAGAGATTAAACGAGTCTCTAATCCAGCAGAGAGATAGACAGAGAGGGCTGGTAGGGAAATGCCCAGTAGATTGGAGCTATAGCTGCTCACTCTACTGATTTGCTGTCGCACACAAATGAACCCTCCACTGTATTTGCACACACATAGACGTGGAGTGGCTACCACAATACACTGGAAGTCTCCCTCACACTTGGATAGGCAATGGCTAACAATTGGACATGCTACACAGAATTCACACCCACTTAATTAATCACAGTTTATTGCAGAGATTCAACAAAATTTAAGGACATTTCAGGGCAAAACAGGCATTGTGTCCGGCACACAGCCAGCTGGCCTAATGGAACTGACATTGAACCAAATTTTGCTTGTTGTTCAGCCCATTTTACTGGATAGGCATCTAATTTGTAAGGCTGTAATAGCAAGTTTGTTTGTAGAAGTGCTAATTACCGGGGTTGTTTAAAAGCCTATCGCAGTGTGGTAACTGTAATGTAGTTAAACCCATACTGTGTAACAATGGCATTTATACAGTGGTGCGATATTAAAAGCAGCCCTGATTGCTTTGGCCTTGTATAATAAATACATTCAGCTTTAATTCCACACATAGTCTGATGCTTTACTAAAGTATGTCTTGCTGGTATCTCTGTAGGATTTAAGTTCATTAGTGTTTTTAATGTCTTTTTTTGTTTCTAAGTTTCCAAACATTTACTATCACACAGGATTACAAACCTGGGACCATCTATGAAAACCAGACAGTTCTTTAGTAACTTTCTCTGAGCGTCTTTTTAAGACTTTCTCTCCCTCCCCCCAACACAGACACACATCTCTGTCCTGGCACCTCTCAGGTACAATATATGCCATGCAAATCAGTCAATTTAATCTCCCCTTGGTGTCACTGAGCACCTCTGGGAGCAGTCTGGCCACACTTTGGCTCTGCTTGCATGAGCATCCCTTTGGAAGAGAGGAGGAAGAGGAGGAGGAAGAGTAAGTGAAGAGCATGAATCTGTGAACTCTATAGTTCATCATTAGAGCGGCCCACCTATGCACATGTCCCATCATCACACCACTGGACATCATCTGATAAGAGCATAACTAAACCTTACAATTATGACTTTGTCTTACCACTAGTCAGGTGTGTTTGGGGCTGGAGTTTAAAGAAATGTGGCCAAAACACTGAAATACCATCACAGCCAATGAAGGCAGCACACAGTTGCAAAATCAGCAGTGCAATTCAGCCTGTCTTTTCTGTGAAGTGCTCTTCAAAGCGAGCACGTACAGGGCAGTCGTTCATAGAATTGCACGAAATGTCGCCTTTCTCTGCATCTCAGAAAGGCTGACAGACAGCCAAGCAGGCAGGCAGACAGACAGACAGACAGACAGCCTGTATCCCATGTCCCCGCTCAGGTAGAACCTGCACAGCATCCGATGTGCGCCCCTGCTTTGCACACAGGTCTATGACTTTTCTTTGTTACAAACTGCCTAAGAACGGTCTTTTTGTGCGCTTAAACAGTCATCGGTTGTATGTTTTATTGGACCTATTGTGTGAGGGATTTTTTTTCGGATAGATCCCCGTAAATACCCGCTGACAGACGCACATCAGCCACCTTTTTGGCCGGGAGCCCAGACAGGCAGCATGCGTCTGCATTCCGCTGAAACCAGTCTAGTATTAGGAACAACAACAAAAAACACCCCCAAAAATGCACAAAGGGAGTCATGATTGGAAAAAACTTCACAGAAAATCCATCAGTTTACAGACCCTATGTTGGAAATAAACATCCGATGAGGTGCACGTCAAATTATTAAAACGCCGGATTATCGTTCAGATTTAGTCCTGGGTTTATTATAGGCGCCGAAGACCAAAGCAAGTACCAGAGTTGAAGCCGTGCACCAGCGCTTTTACCTCAGCCTGTATTTCCGAGAGGTAACGATGCAGCCTAAAGCGAGCACTGAGCTTCCTTCTGCCTACCTGTTTACCCCTTCTCTGTCCAAAATGTGCACACAGGTACTGTACAGCCATCTAAGCCCCCTGCCTCCCGGCCAACCTGCCTCTTCAGCCTGGCTTTGACCGTGATCTTGGCTGGCTACACTGACAAGGGACATACCGGGTCACCCAAATCTACCTCCAGCATTCCTCCATATCCCTGCACACACGCTGTTGGCTCAGGGAAATGATTATAAGAATAGCATCGCAGCGCAAAATAAACCCTTCATGCCAAAAAAGGAGAAACCCCCGTCTGCTTTGGCTAAATGTAACTTTTCTCGGGGCTTATCCAAAACCCTGACATTATCTCTATCTCTGTTCTGTGCGTTGCATGTATAGATGTGTTGGTAATCATGCTGGGTATTATTTAGGAATTTAAGGGTCTTAAATTACACTGACAGCATGCACGAAGACAAAAACGCAAATGCCTTGTAAGCAAATGTCTTGTACTTACGATTTGAGGGGGTTCTGTACCGCTGTGGCCATTTTGATATAGTATGATAGAATGCAACACTGCAGAGCCCGGTATTGTACATGTAATGTAGCAGCTATTTCAATTTCATTCATTCTCTGGGGCTGCGGCTGGAGCGGCCAGCCAATGGGAGGCGGGAGCGCTCTGTGACAGCTTTGGGGAAGTGTAGTTTTTACGCATGTCAACATGAAACATGCCGGCCGGGGAAGTACTACAAGTACCGGCGTGGGTAGCGGCTTCAGTGTACCAACAGTCCCGCCTCGGACTCGTAAGGGCAAAGCCATTCTGCCGATCCAAATAAAATAAATGAAATAAATAAATGAATTTTTAAAAAGGAGAGAACGTCTACAGTTATGTGAAGGTTGGGTTGCAGGACTGTCTGTCAGTCTGTAGGTTCCAGGTTCTCAGTGTTGTCTTGTCTCTATATTGATGAGCGAGGGTTGGACATTTTCCTGTCCTAAAATTACATTCCATTAATAACTTGATGAATATATTTCATAGGCCTACTGACGGAAGATGATTAATAATACGACAATTTAAAAAATAAACAGTAAAAAAAAAATAATAATAATACATGAATCATGCAATTTTGGCCTGTTATGTTTGAAGTTTCCACAGACTATTTCAGGGTAAAGTAAGAGGTTAAATCTACATAACCTTACATTAGTGGGGGCACACACCCGTGGTCTTATATGATCTATGTTAGGTAGACCTGCACAAAGCAGCTTTAATTATTCATTAATCGGGGTGATGGATTGGGAGTAGGCCTATAATTGATTCTTTCAGACATTTGTCTCTCATGGATGAGCCCACTGGAGAAAGGCTGGGACCCTCTCCAAACCCCTCACTATTCCATCCTTTATTTCATCTTTCCTTAATTCCTCCCCATCTGCTCCCTTCCCGCAATCTATTGAATGAATCTCAGATGGCAGCCAATTATTTTGTACAGGCTACAAGTGACTACAGCCCGCATTAGGCTGAGATCAAACTCTTTCCAAGAAACCTGCAGGTTCATTTTGACAATAGTGAATGAAGGAAAGAGGGAAGAAGGAAGGAAGGTGGAATTATATAGGCTAGGAAAGGAAGGATGAAGCTCAGCCAGGACAGTAGAGACGCAATGCTGGAATTTCTTTCTCCATGACATGCTATAGCAGCAGTGGCGCCGCTCTGAAGCCATTCAGTGACATGTGATATTTATAGATCTGTGCTAACAAATATTTAATGAACATTAGCAAGCAGCTCTAACATGGCAGCACTGCTCCAATAAAATACTCTCTGCAGTTAAATGGAAACTTTGATTCAGTCTGTACTGCTGCTGTGATTATGAACTTGCTGCAATTTCAGACGCATAAAATGTGTGCGTTTTATATTGGAGCAAATATATAGTACGCATATTCAATATAGTTTAGCCAAGATATCCCACTATAACTTTCAAATTGACAGAAAATGTCTAAAAACCAAAGGGAAATTCCTTGTTTGAGAGCGTACAATATCATAAATATATTCTTATTTTTCTGCCAATTTCTGAAGTTTGTTGAATACGAGTAATTGTGTAATGCTGAAATTTGGCCACGGGATGGTGCTAATGTACCAGCCAAGCTCATTCTGAATACACTGATCTCCAAGTAAAACGCCCCCAGCATAAAGTTTGAGTCGTTAATAAAGAAAAATTAAGTCAGAAATTCTAGTTGGCTGTACTTTCCAAGATATAGTCTGTGGGAAAAATGAGAAATTCTGAGAGAATAGGTGTCTCAGAATTTCCAGATCTACTTCAAAACACTGTCTGCACATTACATTGCTTTCGCTTTGAGGTTTTTTCTCATAGAACATTTAGAATTATATTGTATAAATTTACAAAAACCAAAAAATGCATGTGTGTGATCAAACTTTATCGTATAGGACATTGAAAACATCAGCTAACCAGCACTTTTGTCATTTGTTTTCTAATCCATCCAGGTATGTAGGATTTAGTACATTTAATCTCTGAGGCAGATAAATTCTAAAATAAAGAAATAAACTGTTGACCAGTAATATTAGACTAGTGCTTTATGTCAGAAAAGTAAGTTGATGTAAAAACAAAACTGCAAAAAAAAGGCATGATCAAGTTCCAATTTTAATGTTTCACAAGTTTCTTTTTTTCCAATTTACTCCCCGCTATATTTTATTTGTTTGTTTGTTTTGTATTTTTTTATTTATACCTTTTTCTTTTTTTTTTTTTTACATTTATTTTTAGTTTATTTAGTGACTTAAATGAATATCTGTATGTATGTGATTACATTTTTTTTGTTATATTTATCAAACATTTGCAAACAAAAAAAAATCATATGACTGTATGAAAATAAATACAAAGAAAATACTGAACGTCTTGCGTCATCGGCTGCGTACTTCTTAACTCCTCCCACAGCGTCAGCAGTGTCCACGCGCTGTTGTTGTGATTGACAGACAGAAGTCATGTTGAACTTTCGCTTCACTGTTCGTCGTCTCAAACATGCTTTAAGTACTTAAACAGCGATGTCCGATATACTGATGAAAGAAATGGAGAGTATATCGATCAGTCCAGTAAAGCCGGAGGAGCGTCCAGCGTCAGAAGGCTCTGGGAGCTTCCTACTGGTGGATGAACAAGAAAACCTGCAGGTAAAGTTAGCTAAACGGAGCTAGTGGCTGCTAACAGCTTACGTTAGCTAACTTGCTAGGCTAAGAAGACACATAGATGTCTAAAGAAGCATTAAAACGATTCTCTTCTTGCTGACGCTAATACTGCTGACTCATAAGACAACGGGGATGTAAAGATAAAGTCCGGTTAGGATTTATAGCTTGTGGTGTCTCTCCACTGTGTGCTAATGACTGTAACAAATAAAAGCTATACCTGTAGCGCTCACCCTGTTTGGCCTAGAGGGATGTTGTGACTAACAAGTCTTTATATCTCAGTAACATTAAACATTAGATTTAATTATGTACAGGCAGGCAAAGCCGAAAACAGGCTTCTCATTGGGAAATTCCCTGGTGAGTCACACAGCACAGCTGAGCCACAGGGAGTCACCGTTTCATTGTATTGTTGTTGCACAAGTCCAAAGTGCAGGCGGTAATAATGGTTTTAGTCCTTATCTATTTAGCCTCTTTACACGACTGACATACGGAGAGCAGCCTGATATGTGAGATGGTAAATATCTCAGATAGTGTCAAGCATCTTCCAAAGCGTTTATCATGGCTGACTAAAATAGTATTAATATGAACTGTAACTTACTCGTCCAATTGTTTCTTTGTGAAGAAGTAAAGAGGACTTGTATTTGTCCCAGATGGATAAGTAATGAGAAGTAGCAGTAATGCTCTGACATTAAAAAGTCAATAAAAAATATTAGGACAAATATTATTATATAGATGGAGATGAAGTCAGAAAAGGTAGAAGTAAACCATTAAAATGCTGTTAGAATTTAAATAATGCGGTTGGATGTCTAGCTAATATTAGTGCAGTAGCTGGGGACAAGGAGGGCAGGATTTTCTCTCGGTTTTTGGAGGATTTAAGTGCTATCTGGGTTTTAGCAGTTTACCTAATTGTTTGGAGGACTTCAGAGCATTGATGGGGGAAGAAAATTGCATGTTTTAGACAAAAACAAAAGAAGGTATTTTGATCCTTATAGTAGTAGGGACTAGGGATGCAAATTATCGATTAATTCATTAATCATTAGTTGGTTGACCTTATTGATCGATTAACGATTTATTGATAAGCGGCCATTTTCCTGAGAACCTGAATTTCTTTTTCAATACGGTATATAAGAATAAAAACTAAATATTGTTTATATACGTCAAGAAAAATGCATCATATTCCTTAATGATTGATTTATTGAACCATTGGATACAGTCAGTGTTTCCTGTGGAATTCATCTGTTGATGTGGCGGTGTGTAATGGGGGGGTGCGTTTCGCCGGTAGGTGGGTGGGTGCACGCGCGTGCGTTTCGTCGGTGGTGACCATGGTGGTGGTGGTGGGGAGTTACTCGGCCGCGCGCGCAGAACGGCCGGGGGTTGCGTGCCTGTTGGTTGGTAACCGCGCGCATGCGTTTGTCACTTTCCGTCCTACTTACAATACTATGGGGGTATGGGGCGGTGCAGTCCATGCCCCCGCAGAAGTGAAAGTGAAACTTTTCACTCATTTATCTTTTCCCTACCTCCTGAATCTTTGCAAATGCATTACATACCTGTGGCCCGAATCAGGAGCCTGGAGGATGTTTTCAACTTCTGTCTCACTGACCGTGGACTAGACCAACCTCCAGGGAAAAGGCTCCGATACAGACCCCGCATTTGTGCGTGTATTTATTCGGGGGTGCACCGCTCCCACAAACAGTCGGGCCGGTCTGTGTTTGGGTCCACCATGTCCATAAAGACATTCTAACTCATCAACGCCGTGGTCAGGTTCGATGACCGGCTATCCCAGCTGTGGCGTCACAGCACGGTCAAACCGGCAGCCTTTGGACAGGTGTGGACAGGTGGACAAGGGCAGTTAACCAACAATTAATAATTTAACTGAGCAAATTCTTATCGACAATAAATCGTTAGTTGATTAATTGTTTACATCCTAAGTGGGGACAAGTCTAGAGTTAGATTTAGTCACTGGATATTTGTAGTAGAAACCAGAAGAAAAGGACTGTAATTGTAGGTGCATAGGGTGGGTGCTGTTAGTCTTTGTCAGTCCTGACTATTGTTTAAAGCCAGTGAGCTTGAATCACCTAAGAAGGAAGCAGAAGCCTTTGCCATGCTTTGTAGACAGTGTTGGGAAAACCACAAGAGAGAAACGAATTAAAGGAAAAATATGATGGGATTGATCTCCTCTGGGATGACAACGGTTCTTTTTTAGGGTGTTTGGGATCAGTGAATACTCTGAGTATGTAAATGGTATGAATCATTTGCTCTGGTTGTGACTGTCACTAGATGGCAACCTAACTGAAAGGCTTTGGGAGATTAGATGACAACATTGTACACAACACACCATCATCAAAACACTTAGAGGTTGAAGAAATATCTTTTGGAAGAATGGTGTTTTATCCCTTGAGAAGAGTTTTACATTGCCAATTCCTATACACTGCAAGTTGAACAAAATGATGATCAAATTGATAAAGTTATGATGCCAAATTAAAGCAAAATATAATACAGAAAAGTGCCCACTTCACAGGTAATTAGGCCTGTAACGGTACACAAAATTTTCGGTTCAGTACGTTTTTGGTTTTGAAAGCCACTGTTTGTTTTTTGGGGTTTTTTTTCAGTTCGGTACGGGAAGAAAGAATACCCCTCAAAATGTCTTTAATGCATTTATTATGAATTTTTGAACATTTTTCCCCAATTTTTGGCGACAATAGAATATAGAAAAACAGGAGTAATATAATTCTGCTGCTATAAATCAAATAATAAATAAAATATTGCTAAACGTATTTTAAACATTAGTATTGCACTTTTCCCTGAAAGGTAGTTTTGAACAAACAACAAAAATCAAATCACAGTTCTGTCAGTTCACATTCAGCATAAAAATTAAAAAAAAAAATCCACATGAAGTGCAACATTGGGGGGGGGGCACAGTTATATATATATACGTGGGGGTGCAGTCCATAACTAATGTAACTAACACTGGCGTGAAACAAAAATGAAACTTTACATACTTTCAACGTCCAACTCCCAGGTTCTATTCCTCCATTATACATATACAGCGTGTGTGTGTGAGAGACAGACAGACAGACAGACAGACAGAGCTAGTGTAAGTGTTTGAGAACTACTGTGCATAGGCAGCAAACAACGTTCGTCTTATCAAGGTCTCTTTCCCCGTTGTTTTCTTTGACCCGAACCTGAAGTGATCCCAAACAGGACTGTAATCATGGCAGAGGGTCTTCAGTCTCTTCCTTCCAGGTTGACATCATATTTGTTGTTTTTTTAATAACAGCTGCTATTTTGTATTTTGGGTCAATGTGCGCTCCTGCAATATGTCCGTGTGGAACTTGCGCAGATTTAAAGTTCCACTTTGAATGACGTCTTTCGTTCCTTTTTCTTTTTCTCAACATACTGTGCCATTTCAGTACAGCTGTGTACCGAACCGAACAGGTGCGTACCGAAACGGTTTGGTTCGATATGTGTACCGTTACAGGCTTACAGGTAATACATAAAACAAACCAAAAAAAGCTGTCAGCTTCTTTTTGCTTACAATGCTCATCAGTTGAAGAAGGTTAAATAACAGTGGGGTAGCAATGGCAACATATCAATTAATTTTTATTCCTTTTTTTATGTTCCTACATTAGTAGTTTCAGTAGATTACAAAAATGGCAAAAGGTTGTTTCACTATTTGAGTGACTATGCAAATGTGGTTGTAGTTGAGCTGGTGCTGTTTGTGTATAACTGGTCTCCTCCTTGCTGTCCCCATGGCCCCTTTCCTTGACTTCTTCCTCAAGGTCCGTGATGAGTCAGAGTTTGTGGACAAACTAGGCTGTGGGGAAGTGGCAGGGGTCAAAGTTCTCTCCATCTTTGGCAACACAGGCGATGGCAAGTCTCACACCCTCAATCACATCTTGTTCAGCGGTAAGACTGTCTTTTACACCTCCAAGTCTCCAAGCTCCTGCACCGTGGGAGTGTGGGCTGCATATGACCCCACTCTCAGTCTGGTCGCCTTGGATACCGAAGGCCTGTTGGGAGCTGCAGCCAATCAAAACCAAAGAATGCGGCTTCTCTTGAAGGTAATTTCAGTAGTGGGTTGTTGGCTTTGTGTTAAATAATTGATCGTTTATTTTGTGAACAAAATAGCATGCTACAGATCACATAACCTACATTTAATTGCATTCAGTTGACTTCTTTTAGTGGTGAGAAATAGTACTGTGCTAGATTATGCCCGTGACTAGTGGGATTTGTCATCAGCAGTGCATGAATTAATGAAACTCCAGAGTGAATTTCAGTGTTTATGAGCTGTTTTATGTTCAAGTGGTAACAAAAGAGGAGTCTGTGCACTGTAAAAGTCCAAGTAGGTAATTTAATTATCTTTTTAGAACATTGTCTTAATGGTAGGCAGCATTCCATTCTATACAGTCTTCTTCAAGCAGCAGTGTTACCCCACATGATTCTGAGAAGTGCTATGAAGTCAGAACAAGGCTGAGAAGGGGGGTCATTAGGTGCTGAATGTCCAGGTGTAGATGTGTGACGAGGAGTTCAGGGACACCAGGACAGAGACCCATTCAAAATAAAATGAAGCTCTGAAAGGATAAGTTCAGGTTTTTGTACTGCTATACCTCCTAAAAAAACTCCTCCCAAAAAATATCAGTATCACTTTTAAGTGTATACTATATTTGGAATATTTTCTCTGCTTTGCTTTGCCATCATACTGCCCTTTCCCACTGGGACCTGAAGGCCTGAATTGCTCTTCAGATCAGCCAGACTCACCCCAACAATAACTGTTATCCTACAGCCCCCTCCATCACCCCCTGATATTATTATGTGACTTTGGTGTTTTGATTCATTTGTTCAGATCCAAACTGACAAATAACATAGTCAGTTGAGGCAGCTTTAAATTGTGTTCAGCTCTGTTGGGGTTAACTAACCTGGTGGCTCTAAACTGATATAATAAGCTCAGTTCCCCGTTGGCAAAATTAACAACTTAAGACTCCAACTTAAGGACAGCGGACAGCCCCCCCCCCCCCCTTAAAAAACCCCATTATCATCACTTAAAACTTTTATAAATAATTTATTTAAGACAAACATAATGTTGCCTTATCTAATGGCTTGGGTCCCAGCCGGATTCCCTGTGCTTAGTGTTTTTTCTTTGCCCTCTCTTCTCCTGTTCTCCTCCTCCTACTTCTGACTGTTTAATAAACAGGCAACAAGTGTTCTGTTCTTTTCCATCACTAACATCGCGCAGTTAACGTTGGGAACATTTAAATATTACACTTGCCATGGTACTCATCAATATCACTTCAATTCCGCTGGACTTGAGGACATGAAGTCACGATAAAAAAAGAATATTGAACCTCTCCATTATCTTATGTCACCTGACTCTCTCCTTCGGGTTCCTTCCTCTTCCTTTGAAAATATTTTAATATTGGCTTACTCATCTGAAAATGCAACATTATGCATGCATTACAGAAAACTACCTGACATCGTCCTGTTTTTCGAAACGTAACTGTGATGTCGTCTGAAACAACACGTGAAGGTGAAACTTTCTGTCATTAACATTAAATGTTACTGTCACTAACATTGACTTTGACATTAGGGATATTTTCACAGGCTTGAGCAAAATATTCGTTAAACTTATTTTTGCTTAGATACATTTCTCTCTCCCTTTACTCCGCTCTGTCTCCTCTTTGTCGCCACTTTCAAGTGAGCTGCAGTAGAGCCGGACAAGAAGTTGAGACTCCAGTGTTTGTTTTTCAAAGTTAAGTTATGTGCAGAGCAGTGTCACATTTCATGAGTACAATTTCACACTCTTATTATGGTCCGTAAATGTGTGCAAATGTAGACTTTATGTTTATATGGATCCATTCATACAATATAATTTACATCTGTAACATCTGAAAAAAAGATGATAATTCTGAAGGCATGGCGGCTTTTATTTCGGCGTGGCGGTGCGCCACGATCAATTACATGTAGCAGAAACCGTGGGAGGGTCACATATACAGAACGATAATGATTTTTTTCTATATATAAATTTCATAACATAGAACAAACTAAAACATTTGACTGTACATCAGTATCAATGTAGAAAGGCTCAAAATTATTTTAAAACAAGTAATACATATGTTCACATTTTTACAGATTTGTAGGTGTTTTATCACCAGAATGTATGTGTTTTAATCACAGTTACATCAGGTTGAGCTGTTCACAGCTCAAAAAACACTTTTCAGTGTTTAATATCACTCAAAACGGAACATTTGTCTCATACCTGTATATTGATTCCTAGGTAGTCACATTTCCTCTTTTATTCTCAGAAACTTTTCTCCAAAGCTCTTTGTGTCACTTTCATAAAGCAGGTTAGAAGTTTGGGAGTTATCCTAGAATGCCCCAAGTCATGAGTTTGGTGTCATTTCAAGCTTATTTGCTATAAATAAGTGTTACATTTTTGCCTCCTCATATGCTTGTACTGCAATCTGTAAGCCAGCCGTATACTTTCACATCTAGGGCTGTTATAATCATGATATTTTAGGTGCCTATTGATTGCCATTTACATTTTCACAATTAAAGATTTATCTTTTTCTGTTCATTGTATGCCACAATTATAGGTTATCAGTTTGATAATAATTCATACATTTTTGGTTCCTTTTTAGGCTTTGTAAACAAACACTGTACAGAGCAGATCTGACAAGAATAATAATTCAAATAGTCAATGCAAAGATCATTTCTGAAAGACACAAGAAATAATGATAATGGCATGTATCAATAATTCACATAAACAATGTGCAATCTGAAAACAGTGGAAAATTATATTCAAGCAGTGCATTAAAAACACAACAGTAATGCGAAATGATTCCTAATAGCTGAAGTAATCGCAGTCAGGAAAATATGTAATAATCCTGACAATCCTGTGGGCATCAGTGTGTGATTTCTATACGTGTCCTCCTCTTTTAGCGCCACATGCCGCTCTTCTCTCTTTCAGGTGCTGGCTGTATCTGATATTGTGGTGTATCGTACTCGGGCAGAGCGCCTCCACAATGACATGTTCCACTTCCTGAGCAGTGCCTCAGGGGCCTACCTCAAGCACTTCACACCGGAGCTGAGGGCCCTTTCCAGCCGCTGTGGTCTAGACGTGCCTCTCTCCTGTCTGGGGCCAGCTGTCATCGTGTTCCAGGAGACGACACACACACAGTTACTGGGTCACGGTAAGGAGAGGGGAATACACTAAACTGAAACATAATGGTCTCTGTTTGACAGGCTCTCTGTTTTAGACTCCAAGGTGGCTGGCCATGCTGATACTTTGCTCCAGAGACGTTTTCATGACCTGAACCTGGGGACTGAGGCCTTTAGTTCGGTACAGTATGTCGGCACCCAGACCATCACACCCCCCACTAACTACAAGGTGCTGATGGAGGCTGTGACGCAGCATGTGAGGAACACTCACACACGTTCCCCTCGGCATCCTGGAATAGTTTTTCATGCTCTGGAAGTAAGTGGTGGAGTTTTCATCTAATATAAACCCAGAAGGAAACCAAAAGATAGAGAAACCTTGTGCATTGCTGATGTTACTCTCACCGTCTTTTGTGTTCGCATCTTGTTTCTGTCTTCATTTCTCTAGGCCTTGAGTGAGCGTTTCTGTGGAGAATTGTCTGATGAAAAGATGACCCTGTACTCATTCTTCCCTGATGAGTATTTCACCTGCACTGCAGTTTGTCTCAGCTGCAAGTAAGTCATCATTGACATCTTCGAGCATACACTCTTTTCTTTGCTTACAAATTTTATAATGTTAAAATAGATTATTCTAAAGAATTCAGTTGAACCCCTCAGTTATTGTAGGAGATTAATATGTACAAACCCCTGTCATAACCAACCACAGCTGCGTTTTCCAAAGAATGTGGTTGTTAATTAGTCTGCATGATACATAGATTGTGAAGGTATTGTGGCCTAAATGGATTTTCCATCTTTCACATTGGTCGTGTGACCTTCGTTTCCACTTTTTTTATGGAAATAGCTTGACAAAAAGCAGATTTCTGGAGTTACCAGAGGGCAGTGACTTTCTTGTAGATCCCTTTATTTCTGTTATGTGCTGGACATTGTTTAGAAATAGTAATTTTGTAAGTGTACGTATGTTCTGTAAGACTTGATTTTTTTGTTTGAGGTTAGAGGCTCTTCCTGTTGTGCCGAATTCTACTCCGGCATATCGTCCGTGCCCCCCCCCCATCACAAATTTGTTTTCAGGGGGCAGCAGGTACTCAATGATAAGTTGACGGGAGCTCACTTTCACTTCTCACTGCTTTATCTACAGAGTTATATAACCTACCACATCCTCCACATACAGGTCCGTCGTGTTACCTATAGAAGTATGCCCCCACCTGCCCGCCCGCCCCTGTCCAAAGAAAAATTTTTCAGGCATGGGGGGCAACCAGCAGGCTGATGATGCCATTAGTGGGGCTTGGTTCAAAAAAGATTGAGAAACCCTGGTGTGGACTGAAGGCTGAGGGTTTTCAAGTGTGGCCACATTATGTTTCTCCTTTCTGATTGTCGGGTATGAACTTAATTGTGAATTATTCAACCTCTTAACACCATCATAGCTGTGTAGCAATTAAGTAATTAATAATATTATAAGATATTGCAGTTATGCTTTTTATCTGTTTAATATTAAGGAATGTGCAGACTGTAAGGTATATAAAACTTTCAAAAGTTAAATCTTAAATACACAACACATAAAATATATAACAATAAAAACAAATACTGCCGAAAACGAAATCACCCGTGGCTGGGGATGCAGTTTTCGGCAGGGAGCTGAATTTGGTACCAGATACTCCCGAAAACTGTATCCCCCATCAGAATTATCTTGCAAAGCCAAAGGAGTGCAATGACTTTAGCAGCTCACATTTGGAGCTATTCTGGTGTGACTGTGAATTTGGTACACAGTGTCCTCTTCATGGCTGACTTAGGAAGGGGGAGCTGTTTTCGGCACCTGCTGCACAATGCAGTTTTCGACAGGTAGTAGAATTCGGCACAACACTTCCTTGTTTTTCTGAATCTCTTAATACATATTAATATGTATGTGTAGGCCTTCATTTGCAGATGCAAATACGACTAGGCCCATGAATAGACCTCCTGATATAAGTGGAGATTGTTCTTTTTTAAAGCAGAAATCGGTTGTTTTTCTCGTATATGTTATAATGTCTCCCAAGTGACATACAAAGCGTAATGTGTTTTCAACATTGTGTAAGGAGGAAAGGGAAAGCATGTTGCACTCTTTAAGAAACAAATGTAGGGGAAAGTCTGGATGAAATAACAGTTGGAAACGTTTCAGTCCTGGTTCAGTGCACTGACTGCACTGAATAGCTTAGAGACCTGTAGAGGCTCCGAAATCCGTCATGGTTGTCTGATGCAGATGGTTTTCTGCTCTATCTGTAGTATTCGCTGTAAAAATGGAATGAACCATTTGCGAGACAGGCTCCCCCACATGGCAGATGGGCTGTGCCAGTACGCCCACCAGTTCAACAACAAGGTCCTTATCTGTAAGGTAAGACTGGGGTCTAAGTTTGTGACTTTACATCTTTTATTTGTGCTTTCTTACACAACAATAAGTGTTTTCTAATAAGTGTGTTCTCTATTGTTGTATTATTGTGGTTTACTGTATCTGTAGCGATGCTATGAAGGAGGGAAAGAGGTAATTGTTGTACCCAAGACATCAGCTTCCAGTGACAACCCATGGTTTGGTTTAGCCAAGTACGCCTGGTCAGGGTAGGTAAACACACATGCACATCCATACAGCTCATGCTTAACATTCAACCAACCGTCACATCTCCTACCTCCCTCTCAGTTATGTGTTGGAGTGTGCTAGCTGTGGTGTAATCTACCGCAGCAGACAGTACTGGGTGGGAAACCAGGACCCTGAGAGCAGTGTGGTGCGATCTGAAGTGAAGCATGTCTGGGAGGGGGTGAGTACCTCCTACCTTATACTTTCTCAGACATCTTAAATGCTTTGCATGCCACCTAAGAATACCTGGATTGTAAAAAATCTTAAGATTCTACTTCTAAATTGAATCAAAATCTTAAACTGTAACCAAAAATTTCACAGCCCACTCGTATGTGCAGACAAATGGCAAATTAAAGCAAAAACCCACATAAATCTTCATAAATCAGGCCAAAATGTGCCATATGTGTTTGATTGGGTTGAGATCTGGTGACTACAAAGGCTATAGCATGTGTGTGTCAGAAATCCTGGATGAAAAATGAGGTTGTTCTCTTCTACCTAGTGCTCCAGTGTTAAGATAAGCATACTTTGCAAAAGATCACCAATTCATCATTACCATTAAGAACATTCTCAAAACTAGATGGAGAAACACAGCAGAAATCTCTTATTGCACTCATCTCACATGTGAACCTTTCACCATTTGGATAGCAGGTTGACCAAATTCATAGCAAACATATGCTATAGATATTAAAAAAAAAAAAAAAACATTCTACGTTACCTTAAAGAATAAAAATATCCTTTGTTATTTTGATTCAGCTTTTTTTAGAGTGAACCCAAAGCAGCAAATAACAAGTCCATATTTTTAACTTGCAACATTTACTATTTTGCAGCAGCACTGTCATTGATGTATTTGCAGATTAAATCATAGATATTTGATACCAGTTGGCCAGTTAGCTTTTAAGGACATTTTTAGTCACAGTTATTAACATTTTTCCACCCATCTCTCTGTCCTTTGTACCTTTCGACTGTAAAACCAGTAGCATCATTACCATTTTTCTATCCTTTTCTTTCAGACGGACACATTTCTCACCAACCACCAGAACGCTGCTCAGCGTGTCTTGGATGGAATGAATTATGTGATCCAGTCAGTGTCCGAGTACAGCACCGGTCCCACCAAAGCTGTTGCTGCATGGCTCACTGACCAAGTCGCACCCCCGTACTGGAGACCCAACATTGAAATCACTGTAAGAATAAACAGAAAAACTGAAATAAAACGAACACGGCAGCAAAGTTAAAGATACCAGAACTTCAGGAAAAATTGAAGAGAAAGTGCTATTTAGAATAAACAGTGAAATTGTGTAATTATTGATCTCCTCAGGCCTGCCATGGGTGCCAGAAGGTGTTTGAGGAGGCAGAGAGGAAGCACCACTGTCGTTCTTGTGGCGAGGGTTTCTGTCATCCATGCTCCAGCCACAGGATGCCTGTGCCAGAGAGGGGGTGGGGCAGCAGTCCTGTCCGGGTGTGTAAGGCCTGTTACCGCCAGGGAGGCCCATCTGACTCCAATAGTCAGGGTGAGGCAGCCAATCAGTGAAGTCTGAGTATCATGAAAAGTCATGGTGCTTTTATATTGAAGGATATCATTTTGTCTGTAGTTTTTTTTATTTTATTTTATCTTTTCATTTTGTACTCTGCTTTGCCCTCATAAACACACCCCTGCTCTTCTCTTTGTAGTGTGTAAGGTGGAGCCTCGGGGTCTGATAGCTCGCAGGGTGACAGAGGTGGCCCAGTCTACACTGGACATGGTCACCACAGCCGTGGATTACCCACTCTGTGAGTACAGCTGCATTTTCCTGACTCATATATCACTTGTTCTGCAAATGGTTGCACTTATTTATCTGTGGATCATGTGTCATCTGAACAATCAGATGTTTGTTGAAGATACTTTGCTATTTTTTTTAATTGAAGATTACTCAATTGCTCATTTTACAGCACAGTCATATGACTTATGCTATAATCTGTAGTGAATTGGAGCTTTGCTGAGGGTCCAAATGTTTTTTTTTGTTGGTTTTTTTTTTGCAGGGACTTTTTCTCCTGAATTTTAGGGTTTAAAATGTCTTACACAATTCTGTCTTAAAATGTTTTTATAGTTTTATAGTAATGTACCACAAAGCAACTGCTTCTACCAGTGAGTAGATGTAACATCTAGAAACTTATGTAACTTATTGTGTCATGCTGTACCAACACAAGATATGATATCCTCCTGAGACCCAGTAAGTAGAGGTTTTGGCTTTTTTACATTAAATAATTGCCTTGATTGGAAACAACATGAATCAACAGTTTTTTTTCAAATACTTTTTGTCCCTTGCAGAGGACAGTAATGCATTGCTGGGTGGATCTGGTTTGTTGAGCTAAGTTTTTCTTAAGAAAACAGGCCCAGTAAAAACACAAACTACTTCAGGGTTTCCATACAGTTGTGGTATCAGTACATGAACAAAACATTGGTTTTGAATTACCAGTTACATTGTAGTAAACACAGTGGAAATTATAACTAAGAATCATTTCTGTCACATACCTTTTTTATAAACGCACATGGAGACGGCTGTCAAAATTATGTATCAACTTTTTCCAAATTATTTCAATATAACGTTAATATGATAATTATGATAGGCCTAACCCTGGGTTGAGCATGTTGATTTTATTATTTAATTATAAACATACAGAAAACTTGCAATACAACTTAAAAAAAAAGTATTAAAATATTTATTTCTCTGTCCACAACTCAAGGTTTTGTGAAGGATGTGGCTCGACCAGACTACTGGATCCCGGATCAGGACATCACCCAGTGCCACGAGTGCTCCAAAGCGTTCACCCCGGTGATGTCCAAGCACCACTGCAGGGCCTGTGGACAGGGTGTGTGCGGTCCCTGCTCTACACATATGAAGCCTGTACCCTCCCGAGGCTGGGACCACCCAGTCCGAGTTTGTGACAGCTGCCACGCCCGCACAGACGCCCTGTGACCTCTCCCACTCAGAGGGCTTCTTTAAGTGCGCTCAGTCTTCCTCAGACGGTCCACAATAAACACTGTGAATCCTGACACTGCTGCTCCGAGTGAACAAAGCAGATCAGCTACAGAGCACTAGACGACAGAACTGGAATCAGATTCTCTGGAGTGAACTAAATTCACTGAGTTCAGTTTAAAGTTCATCAAAGATGTGTTTTCCACCTACCAACAGAACCTACACAACAGCGATGGTTCTCTTTCTAGAATCTACCGTACAGCGCCACTAACTGGACAAATGGAAAGGTGGACCCTTGTTTTTATGTATTCGGTAAAAATGTAAAAAATATATATATCTCTCTACTTCCTTCAATTTTTATTAACAGCATCAGAGCCTTGACTCTTATCTGCACTGAGGTTTGTTCCTTCCTGTTCCTTGAATCCTGTTTGCACACCCCTGCCGCCACCTGCCTGTAGTTTAATGGACAGATCTGTTGGCTAAAGCACCAGGGGAAAAAGTAAAAGGGATGACCTGTAAGGGTGTAGATTTCTAACCCTTTTTTTTTTTTAATAAGCCATCAAAACCACTTGCACTGTCTTAGAATTCAAAGCTTGAGAAAGACAAGGGTGACATTTATGAGGAGGCTGCAGACTGGGGGGTCAGAGGTACGTTGTGCATTATTTTGTGAGAATATGTGCTGTGCCTTATGGGAATATGGATTCCTCTTTCTAGAGCTCCTGAGCTTTGTTTTCAGATACCCCACAATATGTTCAAGGGGATTATTTGTGCCTAATTACAGCCTCACTCCTCTACCTTTCACTGCATTTCTACAGGACAGTGACGCATTTGAAAATAAAATTTGTAGCATATCATATAGACATTCCAATGTATAGAAATACCCATGTAATGATGAAGACATACTGTACTTCTCAGAGGTTATTATGAATCATGCCCTCTCTCTTTAGTCACTGATGCTTCAGAAAACTCTGCATACTAAGTCATACTCTGAACAATTAATACAACTGGATAGTTCAGTTTTTTATGCAAAATAAACATTGAATTACTTGTCCTTTAACATGTAAATTATACAAGCAGTTATGGGAAATGTCTCTGTATTAAACATACATGCATTAATACTGTTTTCCTTCTGTCAATGAATAACCAGTTGAGATTTAAGGATGTTTACTAATGAAATCTAGTAAGTGACAATCTTGATTTGTTTCCTTCTGAAATCAGACCCAAATAAAGAAGACTTTTCAGGCTACATGTGTATTAGTTTTTGTAAAAGTACCTCAAAGACTCTTTTCCATGAATTTGTCAACCAACTGAATCCTAATGATTTCATATCATTGTTTGCTGTTTCTGTTTCAACTTGTGCTAATTAAAAACACCAGTTTATTGGAGTTTTCAGGGACACTGTACAATGCCCCCTATTTCAACTGTACGGTTACAACCACAAATCATTCAAAGCATCATATGATATTATTTATATTGAGTTAAAACTAATAGTAGTTATTACATTATCTTTATATATAATTGATTTTCTTGTTTTAATTTTGAGTTTTACAATACATCCCAAGAAGTTAGGACACTTGAGCATTTACCACTTTGTACTGGAACAAGATATTTTATAGATCTGATATTTTTACAACTTCTCATTTATCAGAAAGTGATGGTATTTAGATGCTACTTTATTACAATAGTCTATGCAGTTCAATGCAAAGAGAAAATGGAGGTACTGTTATTTCTAGACTTGTGCTCTATTTTTGAAGTAAAAAATAATCTAGGAAAATGTTTGATTCTTAGTTTTTTCTTTACACATTTTTGCATATGCGTTTATGTGCTATAGTCTACAGAGTATAGACGGGAACCCTCAGGAGCTTCAGTCAACAGCCTTGTTACCCTGAAGGTGTGGAGTGTTATTTCCTCTAACTGAGCTTAACTACACTAAATTAGTTGCGATTAAATTGTAGATCTGAGAAAAACAGTTGTGATCGAAATGAAGGGAGAGGGGGGCACAATTATGTAGCACTTCAGTTAGTTTCTGAGAAGCTGATTTTCAGAGTTTACCCTCAGCGTTGTGCTAGTTAGACCCTATAGGCACCTTAAAATAAAAGCAAATATCACAATTTTGTGAATATATGTACACGATGATATGTACCTGCTTCACTAAAATAATTGTTAGCAGCTCAGTAATCTCTTACTTTATTATAAATAGGGATAATAATGTGATATATATTGTGTCAGTCCACAGGTACATGTCTCAGTATTTAATAGGAAAAGGCTGAAGTACTGCATCACTAAGCAACAAACCATCAGCAGAGGAGGGTGAGACTTTAACAGATATGATCCACTGCAGCATTAAATGGGTCAAATAGGACAATCATGATAGAATTATGGACCACACACAATACAAGTAATTGGACTGGCACTATATATGGTTAACAGATACAGTCGCGGAAAAAATTACTAGACCACCCTTGTTTTCTTCAATTTCTTGTTCATTGTAATGCCTGGTACAACTTAAGGTACATTTGTTTGGACAAGTATAATGATAACAACAGAAACAGCTCATAAGAGTTTAATTTCAGAGCTGATATCTGTCCATTTTCCATGTTTTCTTGATAATAACCGAAATCACTTCAGTTCTTATATCAATAGCTATGACACTGTACTGACAGAAACAGTGCTTTTAGGCTTTCTATGTTTTCTTTTCTGTCTGTTTTAGTCACATGATACACACAGGAGTCAGTGCTTGAATGCATAACCATTGTTTTTGATGAGTTTTGATGGTCTAATAATTTTTTCTGTGACTGTATATTACTACACATAACAAAGTTGAGGTTAATGCCCTTAGTTATTAAGTTATTACCCCGGCCCCTGAAGGGGAGGCAGTGGGGTACTGTTTTTGGTTTAGTTTAGTTTAGTTTAGTTAGTTAGTTTCTTTCTTTCTTTCTTTCTTTCTTTCTTTCTTTCTTTCTTTCTTTCTTTCTTTATTTCTTTCTTTCTTTATTTCTTTCTTTCTTTCTTTCTTTCTTTAACACTCTAGCAGCAAAACTGTTGCTTCAACTCATACCAAATTGGGTTTCTAGATTGCCAGTGACCCCCAAAAGATCTGACCACATTTTGGGAAAGGTAAATCAAACCTCTAATTTTTTTTATGAATTTTTAAATTTTTTTTTTTCCCCATTTACTTATAATGGCAGAAATTTCAAATGTCTGTAGCAGCAAAACTATTGGTTGAATTCATACCAAATTGGGTTTATAGATTGCCAGTGATCCAAAATAGACGTCATTACATTTTGGTAAAAGTAGGTCAAAGTTCAGATTTTTTATGAATTTTTAAAATCTTTTTTTCCTCCCATTTACTTATAATGGGCGAAATTTCAAATGTCTATAAATGTATCAATTTTGTTTCAATTTACTTCAAACTTGGCACATATATAGAGGGAATTGATATGCTGACATCACCAAACACATAGGCATGATGGCATCAGCTGAATCGATGCCAAAATAAGCTGCAGTATGTACACATAGGCTGCTTATTAACTAGAAATAGACCCATTAAATGGTTTGGTTGATTAATTGCCACTGATTAGACATTTTCAATCAATCAATCAATCAAACTTTGTTTCTATAGCACTTTTCATACATGTTACATGTAGCACAAAGTGCTTCACAACAAAACCCCCCACAGTCCCGCGGTTGCAAATAAAAATACAGGCAATCAAAGTAAAATTTACAGTAAGAGTTTAATTAAAAGCTAGCCTAAAAAGATAAGTTTTAAGTTTACTTTTAAAAATATGAACACTCGCAGCAGACCTCAGGTCCTCAGGTAGGCTGTTCCATAGTTTGGGGCCATAAAAGCTGAATGAGGCCTCACCATGAGTCTTAGTGTGGACTCTAGGAACAATTAAGAGATTACTACCTGAGGACCAGAGGGTCCGAGAGGACTCATATATTAAAAGCAAATCAGATAAATAAATAGGGCTAAGACCGTTAAGAGTTTTAAAAACCAATAAAAGCACTTTAAAACTGATTTTAATACTAATACTGTCCCTAGCTAGTGTCCAGACTATGTTATCATGGTTCCCTGTTGTTCATGAGTTCTTTACTGTCAGTCTTCACTCTACAAAGGGCACGTGTTGAGAAGGAGGCATGATCTAGTCGCAGAGAATCACACCACATAGGTCCTAAATGTCTCCAAATGTCTCTGATTTACCACATTACATGCAGACCTGATTTAAAGGCATTTTTTTGTGGGATGTAGAACATTTTAAAGGTGGTAGCTGGCCTGCAGGTCCCTAGATGAATATGTCTACTGTATGCCAAAATGAGAACAATACTCATAATATGATAAGATCATATTCCACATTCTCTTATGTCCTCAGTGGAAAGTATGTGGGTCATCTTGAAACACAAAATGTGACAACAAAAACCCTTTACTGTATGATAGTGGAGCAAAATTACACCTGAAACACTTTGTTAATCTGTGTCTAAATGCCTTTTAGGTGAAAAGAAAAGCAACATTACAAAACTGTAAACTTTTGACATACTGCAGTCTTGAATGTCAGGAATGGATGTATTTACAAGTGAAATTGACAAAAACTGAAATGTGTTGTGTGCATTCTGTCTTCAGAGAAATACAACATTAAGGGTCGGATCTACTAAGATCCCAATTTGCATGTACAAATTTGCTTGCGCAATCCAGAATTTTGCGTGTGGGGCTGGACCATGGTTTGCGAGTGATTTACAAAGATTGCTTGTGCAAATAACAACAGGTGCAAAGTCTTGGAGACCGCCCTATTTAAATGAGGGTTTTGCGTGTGCTACTGGAGACAATATGCTGTAAAACTGCTCTGGGATCCACCAGCACTAATGAGACCAGTGTGCTGAATGATCCAGACGCAAGGAAATACAAGTGTTCAGAGAACGCAAACCTCCACCAAGCACCCCGAACGATGTACTTGTGTGGATCGACTATTTCTTTTTTAAATTAAACAGTTTCAAGGTTGTTCCATACAGCAGAAAAAGTTGACGCTTGGTACCAGTCATGTGTATGTGAATTATATTAAATTCTAATCAATATTTGTTGAGTTATAATGAAAAATGAGTCGTAAATGGGATTTTCAGTGTTAAATGGAAATGTCCACAGAGTCCACATTCCACAGTGGGTGTGGACAATTTTGTGCCAGATACAAGATATTGTTATAAATTACGGGTGTATCAAATTGGAGGCTAATTGGAGTCGTTTTGAATTTTTCATGAATTTTTGAAAATTGCTCAATGATGAGAGATAAGAAAATGTGAGATTTTGTGACCTTGTTGTGACCTTGAACTTTGGCCTACTTGGCCCAGAATTTAATGGGTTGGTCCCAGGGCCTAGGCCTATCTGTGGGTAAAATTTGGTAAAGATGGTTGTAATAGAACAGTAATAAAACAGAAATTCATCGTTTGTCATGGCTGTAAGACAAAGTTTAAAAACCACACTCAGGCATTAAAAACACCCCGACACTATCAAAAGCACAATACAATAGATAAAAACAAGTAAAACACAAAATGACTAAAAACACTAAGGTCATTTCATTTAAAAAGAAAAAATGAAAATGTGTCTGAAAAACTATTGCATTATGCTGTTTCCAATTAAGCCAATTATTTAAGGTAAAAAAAATACTTTACTGGGTCTCAGGAGGCAAAATGCAGCTTTCAGTCACATCAGATTTTGTCTATAGTCTGTAGTATAGACACTTGTTTTTACATTAACATTTTGCTAAAGTCACTTTTTCTTCAGTTTTCTCTACTTTCATAGAATAATCTTTGAATATACTGAGATTTTATGAATATGTACAAGGTCATTTAGTCATATATTGGAAAATATATACCTGATTTTCACTGATAAATGCAAAATTCAGAGGATAATATAATAAATAGTCATAAATCACTTATGAAAGCTTAAATGTTGAGAAAAAGTCATTTGTAAGTCGCTGCACAAATAGTTCCAGGTCTCTGAAGGTTATAGACTCCCTTCAGTCATGCTGGAGCATGGAGTATAATTTGAGCTCAGTGTGTTTTTTCCAGTATATTAGGTATGATTATTAATATTACAGTATATTCCATTTCTGTACTTAGCTCCTCCTTAATAAGCCTAAATCTTACACATAGAATTTAATCAAAATTGTGACATTTAGTGAAAGGGTTAAAGTCGACACACCATTATTCTACACTGTGAATGTCAGTATTCTTTAAAATATGCAAACACATAACAGAGTCCACATGAACTCACTTAAAAAAAACAAAAAAAAAAAAGGCCAGTGCACAAATCAGTTTAGTCCCAGGTCTGGTTCGGGGAACTACAGAGAAGCAGGCATGAAACCATTAAGTTCACAACCTGCCCAGGAAATGCCCCCTCTGTGTGTGTGTGTGTGTGTGTGTGTGTGTGTGTGTGTGTGTGGCCGGGGGGGAGGGGGGGGGGGTCGTCGTAGTTGGATTGAATTACTGTCACACGCACATAATTTTGTCCCACTGTAGCCGAATGTCGGTGCCTATTTTTAATCATCAGGAGTGGAAAAGACTCCCGTAATGTGTATGTGTATGTGTGTGTATGTGTGTGTGTGTGTGTGTGTGTGTGTGTGTGCGTGGGGGGGGGCATATGTCTCAATTAATTTTTTCTTCCGTCACTCCAAAAATGTTCACACGAGGATGAAAAATGCATTCTCTGCATCTCGTTTCATCATTTCAATGTCTCCTAACCACTTCCATGTGTGCGCAATTAACCATCCAACCTGTTTGCATCTCCTTTTAAGACGTGGAAAATATAGATGGAGTTTCTATGAGCAAAATTGCTTTCAGGTTTGATAAATCCCTTTGTGTGTGCTAAATTAATATATTTACATTTTCTCCTCCCACCACACGCACAACTGTGTGTAAACATATTACATATTCATTGTGCCAAATTGTTATGACCCTGGGTCATAATTTGTCTATTTATATGTATATGTATATGTGTTTTCTGTTTAGTGTGTGTGTGTTCTCCCCCTTCCTGTAGGTGTGCTGTGCCCCTTTTGTGTCTGTTTGTTGCAGGAAGCAGATTGGTGGAACAAGATTGCCCGGCCCTTTTAAAAATGGCCCTGGAGCTTCCGTCCATGCTCTCTCTTGTCTCCTGCCAGCTCCCAACCCTGTGTTCTGTGTGTGACCGTCAGTCTTCGTGGGCTCATGTGATAATTTGAATGTATATTGTTGTAAATAGTTTTTGTAAATTGAACCTCTTTCTGGTAGGGGAGGTCGGCTCTTTTGTTTTCCCGTTTTTTCCTGTTTTTGGTTAGGAGCTCAGGTTAGTTTTCTGTATTTTATTTCGTGCATTTATTTTTGATTAGGTAAGTTTGTTTGAACCAGAAGATAATTTTGTTTGTTGCTTTAGCCATGCCCTCCCCTAACCCTCCTTTAGTTCATTTAAAAAATAAATATTGTGAATTTAGTTTTGACTGATGTGTGTGCTTGGGAGCTGGGAGGGGACAAAAGTGACCATATTATGTTCTCCTTGGTGAACCCCTAGGCCGGGGCGTAACAAAATGTACTAACTGGATGCATACGCGCTATTTTGCAGCTTTTAAAGAAGCAACCCTTATTGCGCACTGTTAGTAAATCAGTTTGTACATTTTTTTTGCGTGTACAATAAGTTTGCACACGTTTTAATACACACAAACCTTTAATAGATCCGGCCCTAAGTGTAATATGACTGCTTTCTACTTTAACTTGTATTTTCTATATCAGCCAAACTTTTTCTGAGTTGTGCTGTGGTTTGGTTGAATGTTTGCTGATTGTTTGCTGATGTGCATCCATATTGATTGCGTGACCAGCTAATCAACATTTAAAATTCAATTTTCAATCAGTTTTATCAATCAATTGACTCTTCAATTAGATAAGCACTGTATTGTTTTGCCAACTTCTGGCCAAAGGGGTATTGTAATCGTTTTGTCATCTGTCCATCTGTCTGTCCATTCAACGACATAATCGCATTATCTGAAGAATGCATTGAGATATCTGCACCAAATTTATACTGTGGATGCATCTTGGCATGGAGCAAAAGCCTATTGAAAACAGGTGACCTTGACCTACTGTTTCAAGGTTAAATGTCCATGTGCAGTTATAATATCTGAGTACTTTCAAATATAAATAAGTATGTAATAAGTTTTACATAAGACAATCTAATCTAAATTATAGGGCAGTAATGTATATGTTTATAGGATGTGCTGCTTTACAATGAGGATAGGCTGCAAAACTGATTTAGTGTGAAACTGTGTAAAGAAGCCCTCACATACAGGAGCTGTACTGCTGCTGGTGCACTCAGCAAGAAGTTTTTTGACAGTAGTGGTGATGCTGCTGCAGATAAATTGCTTTGCCCCATGTGACTGCTGTGTTATTACTGCATAAAGTCCCCAAACCACAGTGGAAAAATCCATCAAGCAGCTTCAAGCAGGATGAATAAGACACAATGATGATAAAAGAACCAGCATCTTCAGTTATCTGTCATGATTCCAATCTGACACCAGCTATTGAAACAGGAGGAAGCATTCACATACATGCTACATCCTGATCAATATTTAGTTCAATTTGTGTCATTTTTCTATTTTTAATGTCAATATGTGAATGATATCTGATGTTACAACCATGGTTTAGGGTTCAAAAAGCATGAAACTTGTGTTTTATCATAAAATAGATATAAATAGAAAGAATAAATGGGCTATTGTAACTAGAATGTTTAGCACTTCAGTAAATCATTTGTGTTTTTTTGGTCCCAAGTGTGATGATTGAACAGAGGAATGCATACATGTAGTACACAAAACACATTGAGCATACATACAACACAGACAACAATAAACAAATACATAGTAAAATGCAAATAAATACATTTTCCTATTGGAGGAAGGTGCCCAAGGGTAAGAGGAAGCAGTTGGATATGTTGTTTTTTTCTACAGGGGATGTGTGAGGAGAGTGCTGGATGGCAAAAAGTTACACTGTTTATGTTTAGGATGGGAACTTTCTGGATGGATTCTGCTATTTATAGGCCTGTTAGTTGCAGAGATCCTTCGAAGTTTCCTGCACAGTGCCAAGTATTTTGCTGCAGACTTTAACCACCTTATTGAGCACTTTTTTGTGTTTGACCTGAGGAGTTCAGACTCAATAAAAACACTGTCATCAGGGACCTATCAACCTGGAACATAGTTTCCTCAGAAAAAAGAGAAGCTGCAGTATCTGTGCACCTTCAGTTTACCCCCAGTTATCATTATCAAATGGTATGTTTTTAAATTTCCAAATATAAAGACACTTTACTATTTCTGCTCTAAATCTGGACTGTGAGGATGAGGATGACAATATGTGAAATAAATGAAGATTGTTTTTGGGTCATTCACTAACACTGACATATAAGTAAAATGCTTCCATCATGAAAGTAGTAAAACTTTACCAAATTTGGGTCAATAATAAAGAAAAATTCAGTTGGAAGTGCAAATTAACTAAAGTTTTCAAGATACAGTTACGTGTCAAAGTGTGAAATTCTGTGAATTAATGAGAGAATGGGTTTTACTGAAAAGGAGTGTTTGCCTCTGAGGTAGAAATTTTATTTCAAAACATTTGTCACATTCATTCTAGTGTAAGATTTATAAATCTAATGTACATAAACCAGCACCAACCAACCAGCACTATTGTCATTTGTTTTCGCGTTTATTTATTTATCTTTAGACGCTGTTGAAAACAGAGCCATCCGCTGCTTTCTTGGGGTTCATAAGTTTGTCCCAGTTTTAGCAGTGCAGGGTGACATGGGTTGGGTTCCTGGTGCAATTCAAAGAAAATGTGAAATGATCAGATGGAATTGAATTATTAATATGCCAGATAATCGAATAACCAAAAAAGTATTTGGCTGGAGTAAGACAAGGTCCCCTTGGACGGCAGAGGTCAGAGCTGTCTTTGCAGAAGCACAACTTCAGTATATATTTCACAACAACCTTTCATGTAGCATTGATAAGATCAGAGCTAACCTAATGTCTGCTTTTAACGAAAAATGGATGAATGGGATCCTGACTAAACTGAAGCTGTGGACATACATTCAACTAAAAAATACATTTAAAACAGAGTTTTATGTCAGCGCAAATTTGACCAGGAACCAACTAATTGCCCAGTTGTGAACAGGAATCCTTCCCTTGGCTTTAGAAACTGGGAGATTCACCCAAACCCCAGAAGAAAACAGACTTTGTGGACTGTGTGATTTGGGGGAAGTGGAAAATGAATCACATTTTCTTGTATTGTCTTCTATATGATGAACTGAGAGCCCCTTTGTTTGATGATATGTGTATCCGAAATCGTGATATGTTCTGGAGCACTGATGATGACAAGATGAAATGGTTGTTTAGTTCTAATGTATATAAATTAGCATTATTTGTTTGTAAAGCCTGGAAAAAGCGGCAGATGTGTTTGTTTAAATAGGTCAGTACTTTGTTTTGTTCATGTCTATTGTGCCTATTGTCTGGTGTTTGATTTTTGGTGTGTATTTTTGGTGTCTTATAAGCCCATGTAAGGGCTGGGCATGTTCTTTATGCAAGACACAATAATAAAAACATTCATTCATTCATTCATTCATTCATTCATTCATTCATTCATTCATTCATTCATTCATATCTAATCAAAAACATGAAAGACTTTGCACATTTTGATCTCTAAAGCAGAGTATGTGCAGACCAGTGTAGTCTAAGCAGTTTGTTCATAACACCAATTTGAAGAATAGTCTGCAACAAAATCATTTTTGTGAAGATTATTTAATCACTGAAATAGCCAAGGTTTATCTTGTTGGATAAACTGTTCTTTTAAAACCCCAGAATCTTTCGTAAACATAAATACTGTTGTCTAAAAACAGTCACGGAAAACACATTTTTCTTCATCTTATTAATAATCCAAAATTATTTTCCCCAACTGAGCAGCTTGTTTTATTTTTAATATTCAGTGTGATTGACTCCTGCTCTGGTCTTTTAAGTTTGCTGGTGTTCTAGAATGGATCCAAGCAGACTTTGTGCAGATCTTCAGGGATACACAGATTCCCATGTCATTGTAGTGATGCCCTGTAGCTACACAAGAGGGTGCTAGATGAACAGAAATATGGCAGCTGCACCATAGTAAATTTTACATGAGGCCACCTACTGTTAACTGTCCTGGGTTAGTCCCAGCAGGGGATATTACTATGAAGCTGTCCTATTTGCATCTTATCTTCCAGTAAGTTATTCATGTTTTAACGTGTTGAAATCTGGTCTTTACATCCAGAGCACGAAGCAGATACAATATGAGATACAGAGAAATGTGCACCTGCTGTACAGTATATTACATTTTCTTTTCTAATCTATAAAGATTAACATGAATCACGTGTAAAACCAGCTGATGTATTTACTCTGTGTATAGATACACATATGTAACGCAGCAGTAATGATGTCATAGGTCATAATGCAACAACAACATTCAGAGGAGCTTTATGGGATTACATAAACAGTTGTAGTATTACAGTATAGTCACAGATCTACTGTGGTGTTATGCTTGAGGTGTCATTTTAATATTCGAGGAGTTACTCATTCTAGTGACCGTCTTCCAGCCACATGATAATAAAGAGTGAGTGAGCAGTGGGTGATTCAGCTTGTGACTCAGTGACTGGATGAAGAAGATGATTTTTTTTTTTTTTAATATTTGTCATTTCTGTCTTTTCTTAAAGCATATTAGTGTTGCACAGCATGGAGGAAAACCCCGCTGGTTCAATAAATCTACAGCATGGATGAAATGAGAAAATCAAACGAGGGGTGAGGGAGAGGGCTCTGTGAAACCCAGAGGTGATGGGTGACAGCTGCTGCCAGGACACACTGTGGCACAGACACTGGGAGAGTGTGCCCATGGTTTTCCTACACTGTGGGGAGGTAAACCAAATGATGTGCTCACATTCTGAGGAAATAACACTGGTCACCACAAAGTAAATCATTAAATATGAAAGTTCAGGCTTGTTCTGTTTTAAGATTATGGAGATTATTGTGTTCCAAAGGGGAAGCAAGGGGTATCATTTTTGGTTTGGTTTGTTTGTTTGTTAACACTCTAGCAGCAAAACTGTTTGTTGAATTCATACCAAATTGGGTTTATAGATTGCCAGTGACCAAGAATAGATCTGATTACATTTTGGGAAAGGTAGATCAAAGTTTACATTTTTTATGAATTTTGAAAATCTTTTTTTTTCCCATTTACTTATAATGGGAGACATTTCACATGCCTGTAGAAGCAAAACTATTTGTTGAATTCGTACCAAATTAGGTTTATAGGTTGCCAGTGACCCAGAATAGATGTGATTACATTTTGTGAAAAGTAGTTCCAAGTTAAAGTTTTTAATAAATTGTTTAATATCTTTTTTTCTTCTCCCATTTACTTATAATGTGCGAAATTTCAAATATCTATGAATACATCAATTTTGTTTCAATTTTCTTCAAACTAGGCACACACATTATATAGAGGTAATTGATATGCTGACATCACCACACACATAGACATGATGACATCAGCTGGATCGATGCCAAAATAAGCTACAATACGTGCGAGGGGCGGGGTTTGTTATGCCTGGCACCACTTGTTGTTATGGTTATTATGGTAAATCTGGACAAAATAAGTCCCATGAAGTCCGTCAACTACACTACACCACACTACACTTTTTGGGGACTCAATATCTTTATGGGGGCACACTTCATGTCACCTTTATGTAAATCATTAAATACAAGGGTTAAGAGTTGTTTCAAGTTTAGAGTGAATTTATGGTTATGTTAAAGTACTGGTATGGGTTGGATGGGGTGGGGAGTGGTTAAAGCAAGTGTCCACAAAATGAATGTAAGTATTTGGCAGAATGGAAGTGTATTATACGCTTAAACACACTGAAACACAATGTGTGTGCACAGGCTGCAATGTGACTCCTACACGATCCACGTTCTCACATATCCTTCTAGGATGACAATGCCCCCATCTATAGGACACAAAGGCTCCCTGAAGTGTTTGATGAGGATGAAAATGGTGTGAATCATATACTATAGCCTTGAAGCAAAATGAATTAAAGAATGCCGTTCATCCCTCCAGACCTACACAATCAATGCCGAAGAAAACTGAAGTTCTTCTGGCAGCATGAGGTGGCCCAACACTCAACTGCATTGTTTTATGTTGATTTTTCTCTTTAATTTATCCCCTCCCCTTCTGTATCTTTATTACTTCACATCTACCCAAGCCCAGCCATTTGCCATCTTAATCGTGAGATTAGAATATTAATTTTAAACCTGAACTGCATCTGTTCAGAGCATAGCTTCTGGTTCAACTGACCAATCAGAGTGGTTCTATGTGCAGACTCTGTTGGGATTCATAAATTTATGATTTAATTAATGCCACAAAACACCATGATGCTGCCAAAAATGCCAGAGATGCTGATGGTTGTAGCAGCCCAGATGGACTTCTAATTAAGTGTATGAATATATATGTGTGTGTGTGTGCGTGTGTGTGTGTGCGTGTGTGTACCAGTCAGTCCTTCATAGGCTTGTTTGGCTTGTTTAAAGGTTCACACTTGGTTTCAGGATTATGGTTAATATTTGACATTAAGTAGTCTCACATAGTCAGACCTTTCAACACTTTGTTAACACTGTGCTGGTTCTGTAGATAATTCTTGTACGCACCACTATCATTCTGGCAAAAGTTGTCTGGGTTCTTTGGCTGGTTGTTGGGTGGTGCTGAGTGCAGGATGTATTTAAAAAACAGTGTTAGGGACATGTGTGCATGAGGAAGCATGTCGTGGTATTAAAATAGAAAGAAAACAACAGAATAAAAAGGAAACGGCATAGAAAAAGAGGTGTGTCTGTCAAATTTATTCTCAGGATGCAGTTGCAACTCAGAGGTTGTTTTTTTTCTAAATGGGGGAACTTTCAAAGTGATAACACACAGATTGAGGAAGGAGAAGAATGACAATCCTGCCACTGTGCAATGGAAATATTTACCCTCCTTCCAGCAAAGTGCTTCCAGCAAGTCAGAGTAGGCATTCAGGTTGAGGTAAAGTACGGGGCTATAAATAATTGGCCAAAACTTTGGAGTACACTGAATTCAGGCATTTTATTGCTCATAAAGGGCTGGGCTATGAAACAAAAATGACAAATGTCATATTATTATTTTATACTGTGATTAATATCATTACAATAAACTTCTTCGTTTCATCTAAAGCAGGGGTGTCAAACTCATTTTCTTCCAGGGGCCACATTCAGCCCAATTTCATCTGAAGTGGGCTGGACCAGAAAATAATAGCACGATAGCCAATAAATAATGACAACTCCAAATTGTTTAGCTTAAAAAATTACATTCATTTAGGCCAAGAATTACATTTACAAACTATCCAAATAAAAAGGATGTGAATAACCTGGAAAAAAAAGAAATTTGTTAAGAAATATAAGTACAATTTTATCAATATTCTGCCTCGACTTATCATTTATACATGTACATTACAGATCAGATCTACAAAGGCACAAACATTCAGTAATAGGCAGAATATTGCTAAAATTGCACTTAATTTATTTCAGACATGTTAGGTTATTCACATTTTATTTTCATATTTTAATGTTTTTTGCACTAAGTCAAAGAGAAAAAAATGGTGTTGTCATTATTTATAGGTTATTATGATATTATTTTTGAGTTTGATGCTCTAACTTGCACTTTGCAAAGTCATCCAACGAGCTGGATTAGAACCTTTGGCGGGCCGCATTTGGCCCCCGGGCCGCATGTTTGACACCTGTGATCTAAAGGGATGCTTAAATGATCATGTATGCACAAAAATTACAAAATGAATTAGAGTTTATGTTTACCTCTGATTTCTGAGGAGTGCTTAAACTGCACTTAAACAAATGCTGATTTGACTTTTATCATGATATATGACAACAACTGCCATGAACATTTGTATTATGATATTTCTAGTCAGCTGGAATGGGAGGTCCTACAAGTTGGAGCTGTGAATTGTCCTAATATTTTTGTCCATATAGTGAATGCCACTAAGCATGTTCTCAGTGATATTTAGTGCAAATGTGTCTATAAGTGCATCTTTCCCTTGTCTTGGCATTTTAGGTTGCCTCAAACCCTGAGGGCCACAATCAGAATTTGTTGACGTGCACATATTTACACACACACTGCCTCCAACCCCCAAGTGGAGGCTGTCATGGCCTGTGTGCTCATTAATGTGAATCACTGCCCCGCTACATTCAAGCTTTATTCTTTACATATACATTAGAGCTTGTGTCATGCTGTTGGACCCAGCTGTGTATTAAACAATAGGCAAGCTGCTGCACTAATCAATAACAAGCACAAGCAATTAATCAATGTAATTACTTCCTAGTAGCGTCAGGGACTGCAAGGTCACATTGCTAACACTATACCCATTGCAATTAGTAGTGTGGACCCAAGTGTATGTGTGTGTGTCAGACAAAGAGAGAAAGTGCTGGAGTACAACAAACCTTAAAAGAGGTTCTGATGCATCAGTAAAACACAATGTCAGAGAAAAAGCCTTTGGAAACGGTGCATTTTGTGCGTGCTGTGTATTAACCTTCGTGTGATTAGGTCATGAAACCAAGGATAAATTATGATATGGATTGTATGTAGCATCAATGCATTATCCAGTGCTGATCTGACAATCTAGGCATGGACCATTAGACAAACGCCATTACTGAGTCTGCTATCAGATGTTACCTTCACATAAGGACACACACACACACACGAAAACACATTCATCACACACTCATTCACCATCTCTGCTTAAACACAGTGATGCAAAGAGCTGAAACCGTTTACAATATTCATTATGTATTCATCCACTAAAAGCAGTGGAGAAAGAGAAAAAGAAGACTAATTGGAAGTGAAACAGCATAGCCCACAGTGATTTTTTCCCCCTTCACACACACTAAAAAATCTTTGCCTGTCTTTCTGTACTAGTTCCAATGAGCCAAACTGCAGAAAAATCACACACACTAGTGATAGCAATCTACACTGAATAGTCATAAAGCACACTCCGAATCTGAATCTTGTCCTGAAACGGCTGCCATACTTTATAAACACCCACAATGGTGTTCATTACCTGCCTTGAGAATCCATTAAGATCATGTGATATTGTGTTTCTGCTACTATCCTGTCTTTCTGACAGTCTAATTTATACATATAGGAGGCACTTTTGCAGACACAGACACTTTTCAGATGATATAAATTAGTCTTTTACAGTGTTGCCATGGCAACCAAGCATCTCCTTTTTAGGCTGCAACCATGCTATACAATGGGATGCACAGTGCACAGGTAAGGAAAAGGGGCACTGAGGTTGCATAGGGTTGGATAAAAGGATAAGGCATTCTAGTTCAAAAAGCATTAATCCTATAAATCAAAGCCTGATGTAGCATTGCCTTCTGTGCCATAGACCTTATCAAATTGCTCATAAACTAGATAACTACATGCAGCTACTGAAGTTTCCTTTGAATATGTCCTACATACACTGTCCTGCGACTGTAAATATACCCAAGTTCACCAAATTTACATTAAGCAGCTGAAATTAGTGGATTATTCTCTGTAAAAACCACTGTGGGATATTTTAATGCCATTCATGCAAGTAGCATTCAGATCTTTCACTAAAAGCTGCACAGCACTTCTTCATTTTAATCATGCTGCCTTTGGGTTGCTTCATCAATGATAATACACTTGCTGCCCATAACGTTGGAATAATTTTGTTTTCAGACATATTCCTCTTTTTATTCCTATTCATACACATCAGTAATCACCTTTGACCAGATAAAATAATTCCATACTCAGTCACAAATACACTTTATCTATAAATAAAATAAAAATATTTTATTCATTTTATTCCAGCTTTATGAGCAAAAATGTATGTGAAATATATGAATATGTATATATGAATATATGAAATATTAACCTTTAAGTTTGATTTACTAAAGGTGATGATGAAAAGGTGCCCCCAGCAAACTCACAAATTAAATGTTCATCCACTTGAGTTTTACATCAGATAGACTGTGCTTTTATTCCCTCTGTGACTCTTTAACAACACACAGTGACTCTGTCCTTAGATCAGAGGACAAAGGCCCGGTGAGAGTTACTGCTACCACAGCTTAAGAGCCCAGCATGAGTGTGTGTGCATTTGTCCTGTTTCTCACGGCCCACAAGAAGAAAAGAAGCCTTGTCTGGTTCCATTAGTGACCTGAGTTGTGGCAACAGCACTGCTCAGTCCAGCTGACTGGAGGACAGCGCTGATTAGACATCCACTAGTTGACAAGGAAAGGACATTACTCACAGAGCAGAGGACACTGAACCAGCGTCCAACACGGACAAGATCAGTAGGTTACCAGGATTTGTTCTGATTGTTATCATAATGTTTTTGCTTTATTTTATTAAAGAATATCCTTTGAGCAATTTTACTGTAATTTAACAATATCCACAAAAGACTTTTATCTGCACTGTTGCCTATAAAGTTGGAATAATTTTCTTTTCTGACACATTCTTTTTATTCCTATTTATATACATCAGAAAGAGTCCCAGTTACACTTTATCTATCAGGGATCAATCACATTATCATGATCATTTTAATGAGAAGAGGTAAAAATATTTTATTCCAACATTATGGGGACAGTGTATCTGTAGGCAAACTCAGGAGGAAAACCAGCTGGTCACAAATGAAGAGAGAAAGAAGAAATCCTCAATAGTGGGTTGAGAAATAATAAAAAGTCACCACCTATAACACAGAAGCAGGTGTAATATTATATTACTTTATTTATCTTTTGTACAATGTAATTACAATACAAATATGTAGGTTTAAATACAAAAATTCTGTAAATAAAGATTAAAAATAAACTCCACTGGTTTGCTTTGTTACCATCACTAAACTATGGTTTTACAATCAAGTTTATGAGGTCATTTAGTTTGCTTTAATGCGGAACACAATTAACCTACATTTAGAATTTGGAAGGCGTGCAAACAGGAGGGCTAAAATATATTTCAAAGAAATAAAAGCATCATTATCATGTCTCATCTTGTAAAGAGAGGAGGGTAAAGAAAGTAAGTTGGATTTGTTTGGAAGAACAAGAAGAAATACTGATTCTTCTAAAAATATGGGATGAAACCCAGACCAGAGATGGTATAAATTAGGCTGGTGGCACATAAATTTAGGTTCTCTGAGAAGGCAGCCCATCAGCCAGGATCACTACCACAGGAAGAGATCCAATAAGCTAATGAAACTGTGGGGAGTCAATCAGCAGCAAACTTAATCAGCCATACAATTGAATTCCCAAGAAACAAAACAGTCCTGGAGGGCAGGAGCCTGTCCGTTCAGATGGCTCTTACATAACATACAGTAACCATTCACCCTTTTTCACTAGGGCTCATGTACAAAAGTCCTTCAACACAGAACACCTCTGCTTAAATGTTTTGTAATGTTGCAAATTCTTGATATGACTCAAACTTTCATGAGTCGTGCCACAAGCTGCAAAATCGAGACACAGAATGCTTTGACGACACCGCTGGAGTTTTAAATAACTATTATTGTGTGCTGTGCATACTGAAAAAAAAAAACAACTTTTTTAAGACTGTAATAATATAATGAACATGTTCTTGAATATAATCAAAGCATTTTCTTTTTCAGATGCAGGTTTGAAGAGTGCAGGAACATGCGGAGATGAAAGTAGCCTGTCCTCAACTCTCAAATAGACACAGATGGAAAAATGACAATTAGTGGGTTGTATGATGAACATTTTATCTCATAATTCTCACACACTGAACAGCTCATTCTTTCCTGTCTTTCTTTTCAATTTATTTTATTTCTTTTCCTTCAGACTTTCTCCATCTCGTTCTTTAAAGATGTAGCTCATTTCTCTCCTTCACTCTCACACATACAGCTTCCTCTTTATGTTCCCCTGACAATCTTTTCCATCTTAATCCCTTCCTTAATCTGTCAATTAGACTTTGGTCATCCACCAAACCTCTGCATCAGATATCCTTTATTTCTCATGGTTCTTTTATTTTCCCTGCATCAGTGAATGTCTGCTCGTTCTCCTAATCTCTTTTCACGTTTCATCATCAACCCCACAAATTGTTAAGAATGCAAAGCTACTGAGACTCAAACAGTTGCATTTAACACACAATCCTCATGTGCTGTATGTGATGATAATACCCTGTGAACACATTAAAGGATTTATGAAAGTTGGAATGTAGTGCATCATTTTTTCAACCATTTGCACAGTGTTGTAGTTCTTTTTTTTATTATTATTATTTCCACTGAGTTGTTTAGTTCCTCGGCTTTGAAGAAGGTGGAGCTCAAAGGACTTCTGTGCTGTAAGATCCATAGTGTCTATGCGTTGGATATCCTGAAGTGATTTTTCATGTCCCAGAGCCCTAGAAACAGGTTAAAGAGCCAAGACGAAGCCCTACCAACTCCAGCGGGCTGAACAGCAGAAGGAAAATTAAGTGAGAGTTGGAAGAAACATGCTGCTATATACACTTCCTGTGTCATATGTCGCACTACATGCTGCTGTACTGTCAGACCTGGCTATTTGGTTCCTGTAATTTGCTTAAGTCAAACAGACCTACAAAGATTTCTCTCCTTCCTGCTGTTCAACCTCTTCTGTTGTCCCTCTGTTACTGGAGTATCCCTCCTATTTAAGATTAAACAAAAATAAATCCAGGGGATGAGGAAAAAAACAACACTCTCCTGAAACACTACTTTCAAATTTTGATTCTTAAGTATATATAACTTGTTAAAATAAAAAATAAAATACAATAAATAAAATAATTTTGGCCATAAATCTCTACTATTGGTCGATAAGTCCTTTTGGGTTCATAACGGTTGCACATCATTGGCTAGACCTTTCAGGTATCCAAACTTCTGCTGTGCTTGGCTAAAATCAGCATCATTCAGTCAACAAATTGCTTCTCCGCATCCCTCCATGTTCTGTGATGAAACCATATCCTCTAAAAGCTCTACCACATCTCCACCAGACACAAAACTGCCAAAATTATCTCATGGGATTGGAATGCATCTGAGTGGAGTCCCATCTTAAAGAAAGAAACCACTGCACTGTTTCCCCCACACTGTTCTCATGAGGGGCAGGTACAGTACATCTAGAGACTTGCAGCAGGTAATGTAAAGCCAGAGTAGAGAAGTGAAAGCAGGAAACAGAGGCGGGTAGTGGGTGGTGTGGAAGGATTCAGTCCATCAAGTTTAGGGAGCTAGAAACCTGATCCACCAATAGCAGCCCAGCAACCTGCCAAATACTTTTCAGGCTTTCAAAGGAGTGTAAAGAAAGCAATTAAGATCATTACGGTATGAACTCCTTTGAGAGCTTTCAGCAGGATTCTAGGCTGCCAAAGATCGGATGCTAGGCAAACCTTAAGGACCTGCAACCCATAATAAGCAGAGATGCAGGAATTAGTGCCTGGCTTTCTCAGGCTTCAACTCTGGGGCTACAGCTTTGGGAGGCTAGCTCTGGCTTAGAGCTCAATCTCAAAAGTCTTTTGCAGATTGTTGGAAAATGGGTTAGCGGCTGCAGCTGGTGCTTTATTTCCAGGCTGCTGAGACAATGGTTTGGTCTCCAATGCCGCCCACTGGGCCTCAAAGCGATCATCGTCTTGGGAGACGGTGGATATTGTAGCTGTTAGTTGACTCCCTTCTGGTGGCCAGGTGCTACTGTTGCCACCATTCCCACCAATGTTGGAGGTCCCATTTGCTATCGTAGCACTGCTGTGCGGTGGGAGGCCATTAATTGCGGTTGTTAAGGGTGGGGTAGAAGAGAATGCTGTTGTGGAAAACCCTCCAGATGTTCCTGTGTAAGAATGACCAACCGTTCCAATTGCCCCCACTTTGGAACCTGTTCCAGCCGAGCCCATGGCAGTGCCTGCACCAGATGAACCTGTGGCAGTGCAGAAAACATTGGCCACCATTTGTGATGGTGTGATGCCTACCACAGGCACACTGGCGTTCGGGTAGGTCATACTGCTCGCCAGGCCTGGCATGTAGGTCTGCATGGGCACAAAGGCTGGTTGGACAGGCTGACTGCCGAACATTCCCACAGGAGCCGGTGTGGCATCAAACGCCAAGGGAAAAGGCTGCATGGAGCTTGGAAGGGAACCTGGGGGGCCGGAGAGGGAGGGCTGGATCATCGGGGCTCCAGACATGCTAGGACCAGACATTGTGGGGATGGACATGGAAGGAAGTGACATAGGTGGTCCTGTAACTGGTGGGCCTGGTATTAGAGGAACTGATGATATTGACATGGGTGGGAGGGGCATTGGTGGCTGACCTGAGAGGGCAGAGGGGCCCGAGATAAGAGGTTTTGACATGGTACCGAGGGTTATGGGGACAGTGGATACCGGAGCAGCTGATATGGCTGCCTGGCTGGGTAACTGCTGACTTGACATGGAGGGTGGTCCAGGGATTGTGGGGATTGTTGGGCCTGACGGAGGTGTTTGTTGAGCTTTGACAGCCTTGGAGACCTCTTCTAGCCATCTCTCAGCCTCAGAGGGTGTACGCTTGTGACCGCTCTGCATCTGCATTGCCACGGAAACAGGCGGCGGAGAATTAAGAGGAGGATCCGGCTGCACCCAGGAAGAAGTGGCTGAAAAGGAGACAGGAAATTACTTAAAACAACTGACATACTGTAATTTCCACATTATTAAGGACAGTTCATTTAATATACAGACTGTACACCAATGACAGTAGCACTCTGAGGTTGTACAAGCTAGAAAACAACACAGGTTGTAATATTCTGACTATGACAGCAGTGACATGCTGGTGTTTGCAGTGTTTTCAACTCTTGCATATTAACATTTGCTAATTAGACGTGTGTCACTACTTTGCAACTTTAGGTCATAAATGAAGTAGGACTTCAAAATGGAATAGAAGTTGGTGATTGTCACACAAACATTTTACATGAACATTAAAAGCTGTAGTGTTTAATAGTTTTTTGTTCATTCAAAATGTCCATATAGCCATACAATACATGCATTCCATATTGACAAGAATCAAAAATTCTATCCCTTCTCAGATGCTTTTGAGTATTTTCACACAAGTAGGTATTATATATGTGATTAAAGGTATAATTACTAATCACTGTTAAGATTCGGTCAGATTGACTCAACTGCTGCACTCCATGTCTTGACACAGAGGTTTGGAAAAATGATATTCTTTTTCCACAGTAGTGTGGAGTTGGGTCAAATTCTGGTGTTGTCATTCCCTGATTTTGGCTCCTGTAGCTTTGACCGTTTTTTTCCCTGTAAATTTTATCCCACTATTAGTGCAATTATACAGAAAATGAAAAGGTAGTGAACAATAGAACACAAATGAAAATTGCATTTCAGTTTAGATTTCAGGCTTTTTAAACAGAAGTGCACATAAATTCATGCTGTTAATATCAACACATCACATATTATCTCAAAATCCTGACGCTGTTGGTTGCACTAGTTCTTTACTCAAAAAATGTTATGATGCCATTAAAAGTGAATGGAAATAATTTTAATGTTAATGCTAAAAGGTCGCAGTCTAGCAATTATAGCAACTGTGCAAAGTCTGCATCAAATTACTGGATAACATGTAGTTTTGTAAAAGACAACCCTGTGTTGAAGTAAGAACACCATCAAATATATTCTTTTTCTAATAATAATACTGAGGCAATGAATTATTTTGTCCTTCATAAATCCATCCCAAAGTTGTTGACATACTCTGGACTTGAACTGACAACCTGACACTTAGCTAAAAAATGTCACTGTTTATGTTGACCTGAGGGATCTGGTGTATTGTATTCCTTCTTACCCTGCGGCGGTGCAGGTGGTGGAGGCAGCACAGGAGGAACAGTGCAGGTTGGTGGACCATTTGCAGATGAATTGGGATTGGAGAAGAGCTCATCTGAAGGCTTGTTGAAGGATGTGTTAATCTGGCAACACAGGGCGTTGATACTACTGTCACCCTCACCTGGCAACCCCATTTCCATCTCTGGTACTAGCAAGAAAGGGATACACAGAGGGAGAAAGAGGGAGGGAATAGAGAGAATGATGGTAGAAAAGCAAGAGGTGCATTTGGAGAAAGAGGGGAAGAAAAAAAGGGAAATATAATGATTTATTTGAGAACAGACCCAGTTAGCATCCAACTCAACAAACTGGAGCGAGTGCAGACTTTGATGCTAGCATTTGACCTAAAAAAACATCAAAAACAAGGTTCTGCAGACAAACAAGAGCATTGTGTTAATCAAGACCTTCTTACTAAAAATAAAAATACCCATTTATAGGAAAGGTTACAGGACTGAACGCATACATTTACATGAAAAGCCTGCATAGCACACACTTATCAGCAACTCAAGTCCATTCAATCCATGTGTATACTGGGACGGCTCAGGTAGAGGTCAGTTTAGCTTTGTTTATCCATGTTTTAAAAACCAAATGTAACTGATCTATCCAGCGTGGGATTATGCAGCACAGTGATCCTGTTTGATTTCAGTGTGGACTACAGCTTTAAACCTCTCCTGCACAGACCACAGATATAAATAGAAAATATATCTAATTCCCTGTTCCTTGTCCCCTGCTTCCTCCTCTTACATCGACAGCCTCGGAGACAGAAACAGGATTTTAGTATCTCATCCATTCTTCATCCGTTGTGATTGTTATTACTTTTTTATCTCAGCTTTATGTGCTGAACAGCTGGACATAGTTGGTATAGTTTAATAGTACTGAATAACTGCAGGGCTTGAATTATATTGGAAGGAACAGTGGGTGCTGTAGGCATGTGCAGTTTCCCATTACAGATTTTCTTCTGCTTCGATCTGTAGAAACCAGACTCTGTTGGTATGTGACAGAGTTCACCCATAGCACTATTATAGCTGCATGTTTGTGATTTTTTTCTAACTGTAGCAGGTGTTTTAAGGACTGATTAGAAAGCATGTTAAGGCTAACTAAGACAGTTGATTGACTGCACAGATCAATACACACATTTCTCAGAGTCACAAGGGAAGCAGTGGAATCGGGTACTGCTTTAATGTATGTGTGATGTGGAAGAGAGAAAGAGAGAAGAATAAAGACAGGCCACTGTGTATGTATGTCAATGTTTGCACCAACAGATGTATACTGGACGCACGGCGAAAAGAGGAGAGAGACAAATAAAAAGGGGTAAATATGAGGAATGGAGTGTGAGTGTGAGTGTGAGTTGAATGTTGTGGTTTAGTATTCCAGTCAGCAGAGTCCCTCGGTCAGTTCCCTCGTCTCTCTTAATGACAATAATCAGCCTTGCTACTGAGTGCTCTGATCCTGTGACACCACATGGAGTGGGCGTGTCCATGTGTGGGAGTTTCTGCAAGTCTTATAAACACACAGATCTGGAAGTTATTATTAATTGGCTGAGAGCGTTCAGAGCTGCTCAGGCCCTGCCAACAATGGCATCGCTGACACAACTAATAACAGCACTTAACACATTATGATTAAACTGAAGAATGATACTTTTCCTACATGGAAATGTGAATATGAATCCATGAACGACATTTATTCTGAAATATGATTGGCCTTTAGATGGGATCAGTGAGGTCCCACTGAAGTCAAATGGAAAATGGAAAAATGATGCAAGTGTGGAACACAGAATTAGTAAAATATCTATTTAAGGAAGACTTGGGGCAGGTTTGTTAAATGGTTTGAACAAATCTTAACCTTTTTTTTAGACTTTTTATGTTGAGTTTTTATTTGGTTTGAGTTTTTCATTTATTATGAGGAAAGCCTTGTTTAGTAGTGGATGAAAAAGCCATTTTATTCTCCTACATCATGAGCCTCTATCAAAAAGAAAAAATGATTTTACCTCCTTCCTTCAGTTTGGTTTAATTTTTATTCTTACTTTGTTTATTGGAGTTTTCATTTAGTTGTTCTCTTTGACAAGAGTGATTTTTATTTTTAGTTTAATCATTGTGTTTTGTTTTTTTTTTCAGCAGATTTTGCTTTGAGTCCTAATATTTATGCAGTAACTGTAATTGTAATAACCTAATCTGGTTGAATTCCACAGTGGTTAAGGAGCCAGTATCAAGTACAACAGATAGATCACCTCTAAATACAGCATCTACTGAATGGAATGTTTTCATTCATTCGTTCAGTATTTGTTGTTGTAAATTTATCATCCATTTCTGTTAAGTTTTAAGCTCTTTTCTGACTACAGAACAAAATACATATGTAATGACACAAAATGTGATCATGGTGCTCATCTATTTTGTCATTTTAGCGATTCAATGTATCTTTCTGACCATAAACAGAAGCCAAACGTATGCAGGCAGCAGTAGCACATATCTTAGTAAACACCTCATGAACTTCTCAACTCACCAGGGTTCTTGGCCTGGAAGTCAGTCTTGCGTTGCAACGTGGATGGCAGGTCATTGAGGCGGAGTGACAGCTGCCTCTTGAAGGGAGAATTTTTCTGGCTAAGGGCCGGAAATCCCCGGAATGAGCCTTGACGCACCAGCTGCTCAATAGGCGCGTGGCGGCGAGGAATGGCGTGAGGCCCGCCAGGTTCTGGGCGCTCCATGGGGGACGCTGCACCCTCGGGTGGTGAAGCGGTGCCAGGTGGCAGAGATGGGATGACAGCAGGCTGGTCTGGAAGGGGAGATAAGTACAAATATTATCTTCTGAGCTTTAACTCGTGAGAAACAAAACTCCTTATATTTATTTTGTGCATGTCCTTCATTTCTGAAATACTATAGCCAGAATGAAATCTGGAGCCATATTTTCAATTCCAATAGTAGAACATGGTTTAAGCTTGTTTTTTTTTTTTCCAATGGAGAACACATGCAACCACCTAGAGCTTGGGTGTCGAACATACAGCCCATGGGCCAAAACCAGCCCGTTAAAGGTTCCAATCTGGGATGAATTTGTGAAATGCAAAAATTACTCTGAAGATCATAACAGTCAGGTGTGTTGAACTCATTTTAGTTCCAAAATCTGATCTCTAATACTTCAACAATATTACGTCTAGTATTGAATGTTTAGTGCAGCTGTAGATCCAATGTGATCTATGATGTACAAGTGTAAATAATCAGTTGAGGCATAGTAAAATTCCACTTATTTTGCTTAAGAAATTTCAGGATGTTCAGATTATTCAAAGTTTTTTGTGAAAGGACAGTTTGTAAATGTAAACCTTTTCATAATTTAATGTTATTTTTTTGCACTAAAAGAGAAAATTTTAAGTTCTCCTTATTTATAGGCTATAATGCTGTTATTTTAGTGGTCCAGCCTGCTTGAGGTCACATTGGGCTGAATGTCGCTCCTGAACTAAAATAAATTTGACACTCCTGACCTAGAGATAGAATACTGCATCCACCCTCATTTTAGTGAGTAACTCTGGCTTCTTGGCCAGACTTTTAATCTAGTTTTAAGTAAATTAACCAAGTAAAATGTGGTTATATTAAAGAAGATTCAGGCTCTTTCTTACAGGGCTGTTTTTACAGTGTGAGCTTTTCTCTTTTGTCACTGTCCCCGTCAGACAATCGAGTGAATGGGGCTGTACTTAGCTTTGTAACATGGAAAAACAAGTGAGAGGTTTGTTCTGACTGGGTCTATCCATGTGGAGCTCAGAAATGATCACAACAGAGACAGATAAGCCCATGTGTTGGAGCCGGTCAGCCAGACACTGACTGCTGAGTGTTGTGGTTTTATCACCCTATGCGTTGTAAGATATACAACAGTGGTCAGAGTAGTGATACGTTGTCATAGAAACAAAATGAAAGAGCGCTTTTTCTCTCACCACATAAGTGCTTCTTCCAGAACCCTGCCAGTGCCTTTCTGGCAGGAAAATAAAATGCAATATGGATGCAAGTCCCTAGTGTAGATACTTAACACATTACAGTACCTTTCTTCTTATCCTGCAGCTTGTCGTCACGCTCACTGCTGCTGCCCTGCTGGCTGCAGGAAGAGTTGGTGCGAAAGGAGCCCTCACGCACAAATGAGGTGCGACTGGCATCAAAAGATGCCGTCACACCGCACTCCTTCTCTCTGCGCTGCTTTCTCTCCAGACATGCAGCAAAGGCACAGCCAACTGCATGGCTCAAACGTTCCCCCTGGTGAAGCAGGAAAATGAGATTAAAATATTTGCTTCTACACTTAATCTGGATTGATCAGTGTGTAAAAAAAACTGGACAATCACAATTAGACATAGCCTTTGGCAGTGGTCAATTCATTTTATGTGTACATTTACTTTGGCTGGAGACCGTAACTTCTTGAATGTCAATATAAGGTCAACTAATTCCAGTCTCCTTGTGCAATTAGTTCCTGTTTTCCACTGTCTTCCTGAAACTCCCTTTCTGCCCTCTCTCCTTATCTTTCCACATTCAGCCATGACCGCAATAGGAGAGACAGTCAAGTGTAAAATGAGTACATAGAAATATAGAGAGTGTGTGGGGAAAACAGAGGCAGACAGAGATGGATAGATAACGCTCCAGGCTTCAGTCTAATCCCCAGTCCTAATCCTGCAGGTCTATGCTACGCTCTCTTCTGGCCACATTAATAATCCAACTTGCAGCCTAAGCTGATGAAACCACAACAGGGTTGAAACTCCAATGCACCATGACAGTACTGGTTCATATGTCAAGTACAGATGTTACAAATGTCTCTTCATTTCCAAACACAAGAGGTTAGAACAGCATATGCCTGCAATGAAAAACTTTTTTTTTTTTTTTTAACAATATGGATCAATATTTTTTGCATTGAGAGATTAATTAACTTTGGATATTGAACTTTGTAATGAGTTAGTTTGTCTAGTCGATAGTCCAAATATGATTGTTGCTGTATGTAACAAAATTTCATTTTGACATTTTTACTAAAGGCTAAAGGCTAAAATATAAATGCAATTAATGGAAGTAATAGAAAACCAATCCCCATAAATGCGTTTCATATACTGCATTTGTAGGGGATAAACAAAGTCTGTTTTCTACTCAGATTTACTGACTTTAGACTCACTATTAATAGGCTACTAATAGTACAGTTAACTGTTGAACCTGTTGAACAAAAGAAAGATATTCTTTACTTTTGCGTCTCATCCATCTCATCATCTTTCTGTCTCACTGTGAAATAAGTTTTTTCTTTGTGTGAAAGACTCCTTGTTATATTGCAACATGAGCCTCCTGAAACTTGCACCCAAAACACTTTAACACTTTCATTAACCATCACTAGTTAAGCTTCCATTGTCCTCATCTAGGAGATAGGTGGAATGATTGTGCAGTGGAATCAAGAAATGTTGCAACTCTCACCAAATGCCAGAGATGTTGAATATCAAGGACTAATATTATCAGAGGAACTTTGTATTTGCTGAAATAGGGTAAAGCAATTTGTAGTGGAATTTTTATTTCACAATGTACAGACATGGCAGATTCGCGTGGGATTAAGATAACAGATGACCTCGGCAAATATTACAAATCACAAATCCACAGGTAATACTTGTCCCCTGCAAGTAGGGCTTTAGCATTGATGAGAATTTGGGGGAAAAAAACTTTAGGCAAAGGAAAGAAAATTCTCATTCTGCATTTTGCGGATAAAAGACCCTGAATATCTATGCAATATGTGGAAGAAGAAAACTTGATTGTCCTCTCACCGAGTCTTTGAGAGCCATGAAGCAGTGACACATCCATCGTCTGGTAGTGCCGTCTCGGCAGATGTAGGAGAAGGCCTTGTCATAGTTCCGATCAGGAGCGCAGAATGAAACCTTCTCTATGGTCTGATCCACAATTAGGTCCTAAGAGAGACACAAGATGAGTCAGAGAGAATAACACCTGACTGCTCCACAGTATAATGTGATTCTTCTGCAGGTAGATTGCATCAAATCAAATCTGATGTAGTTCCGTCTTTCTAAATGCAGTTAAACTAGTGACAGACAGGAAATTTAGCTTTGATGCTGCACACTAGGAGAGAATGATCCAATACTTGACACATTGCTTTCAACCACATTTAACCCCATGAAACACTAATGACACTGAAAGCTCTTTTAATGTCTGGGATGTTTTTCCCACTTGCCCTTCTTTCTGTGAAAGAGTTATTCAGCCTGTCTCAGGGTCTATAGTGACTAAAGAGGAAACTAAGAGGGGCCTTTCTCTTTCTTTGCGTACATTAAGAGGCCCTCGGTTCACCTCTTTGACTCACCAAAAACACAAAAAGGACAAAAACAAGAGAAGAGGCGGAGAAAAAAAGGAAGAAAAAGAAAAGGGCTTCACACACTCATCCACACACTTCCTTCCTTCCTCTCCTCCAGTATCATAGAAACAAAGGGAAGGGTGATGAGGAGAAAGGAAGAGGGTGGACGAGGAAGGGAAAGGAAGAGAGAAGAAGAAGGGATGTGAGGATAAAGAGGTGGACGGATAACAGTCGATTCATTGTGAGCCAATTAGTGAAGGATGGGGACGCTGGTACCGAGGTGAAAGGCTGAGACGAGAGCGCTGTGTGTTTGTGTGTTTCCTTATCTCTGGTACAGTCACTTGCTCTGGTGGTGCACTAGTATGATTTTCCAAAGATTTATGATTCTTCATGCGCATAATATACTCATAGAAATATGCACGAAGGCAGTGCATTTTTTCTTGTTTAGATGTGTGTGTGGGAAAAAAATGACTCAGATCATGCCCTTGCATCACGTAAAAGAAGAATATACCCACAGCATCGTGTGATTCAGGATGTGTCATCTGTGCACTGAAGTTGCTTTGCCTAGAGCACAAAAAAACTGCTGAACGGATAAAGAATTGACTGTTTCTTTCTACTGTTGCATGATAGAGGTCATGTGAACCCATATTTATGGTACATTCAGGGAACTGGGGTGAATAACAGCTGAGGGGGTGTTATTAAGGGCATGCTGGGTGACTCACAGATGGAGACTGAGCTCATGAGTAAAGGTGACGAGAAGGACAAGAAAGGAAAGAGATGGAGAGATTTGACTATTTTCTCTTCTGACTTAAAATGTCCAGCATAAAAGACATGATGTTTTCTTCAGTATATAAACTAGAGAATATTTCTGCTTATATGTGATGCATAAGGGCAAAACATTTTATCTTGATTTGATTTTCTGGCTACATGACCTGAAGTAAAAGGTTCTTTCAAGACAACTATTTCTTTACTAAAACTATATTCCATATATGACTAGAAACACAGATTTACAGTCACTATATTTCAAGAAGCAAACAAGTTACATTTTTAATTTTTGTTGTGCAAGAAAAGTCTACAGAGAAATAAACTTGATTTTGCAATCCAGGTATTTTTCACCACATTCAAAACGCAAAACCAAATTAAATCAGTGTATTGCTCAGTCCTATTTCTGTTGTTTTGTAGATTTACACTGACATCATGTTTTGGCTGTAAAAACACAACAAAATTTGCTGACATTTATGATCTCAGCAAAATATCAAAGCTTTAATGATTACACTGCAAAAATCAAAATCTTACCAAGTGCATTTTTCTCATTTCTAGTCAAAATATCGCATCAGACTTAAAATAAGACACAATCACATAATCACCAAGATGATTTTCAGTTGTTCCAATGGTAGAGTGTTTTTTTTGCTTAATTCATTTTTTTTTTTTTTTTGCTAAAATCTGTGAAAATTATCTTGGTAAGATTTCTTGAAATAAAATTTTCAATATCTATTGTCTAAAAATAAGTACTTATATCTAACTGAAAAGTTACTCTTTAGGTGATTATGTCTCATTTTAAGTGTGATGAGAAATTTTGATGAGAAATGAGAAAAATGCACTTAGTAATATTTAGATTTTTTCAGTGTACTATCCGCTACATGCAAGGAAGTCAGATCAGGATGAAAATGACTCATTCATTATTAATTGGGCTTAAAATGTACATCAATTTTGTTTTGTTCAGAACAGCTTAGTGTCCTCACTGCCAAACATACAAACAATTACACAGTCACTCAATCCAAATACACATTTACACTGTCACCCTTTAAGTTGGAATATTCAGTTTTCAGACATATTCCTCTTTTCCTGCTATTTATACACATCAATAATCACCCTTGACCAGGAGCAATGATTACATACTGAGTCCCAGTTACACTTTATCAATCAGGAATAAATCACACTGACAAAATAATTTAATGAAAATGGTAACATATTTTAGTCCAACTTTATGGGCAACAATATATTTTAACATCATTCATCAATTAACCTGTGTACTGATATATCAACAGCTATACATAAATCAGCCATTTAAGTCTGGCACTAACTATTATCACTCTTGTAACAGTGACCAGTCACTACATGGCATTACTGAGGCACTTGGTAGTTTCATAGTATCTGTTAACAATAATAAAGTACAGAAAACACCCTCAACCTTTAATATGTTTATATTCGATAATACAGTGAGAAGGAAAACCGTGGGTGAAGTACAGAGTGGGAATGAGAGATTGGGAAGTGAGGTCATGTGTGTGGCTTCCAAACAAAAAGTGACAGCGAAAGCAAGAGAGGGAGTGAAGCTGGTCCACTGGGCCTGCTCTCTCCTCTATTCTCTTCTGCTCTTTATTCAGCTCTGCTTCAATAGAGCTGCAGCACTCACTGTAGGAGGCCCCCCTAGCCGCCAGACACTCCTCAAGTGCATGTGTGTGTGTCTCTGTGTTTACTTGATCTTCCCTCCCCCACTAAACACCTTCAGCGCGCATCCATGAGTCACATATGTCAGCTCCGAAAGTGCACATACACACAATGGACTGAAAAAACAACTACTGCGGACAGTAGATGCATGGTGGGGGCCTTCTGTTCTCCCTGGACGGTGTCATCAAACTGGGCCAGGATGAGATTTTTATTCGTTGCCTTATAAAGAAAAAGGGTATTGAGCCTAAACTGCAGAATGTGACGACAGAAATATGTGTATTTCAATGTCTAGTTGCTGTAAAAAAGTGGCTCTAAAGACACAGTTCTAATACATGTGTTTTTTTATTGTATATGACAGGAATAAGTTGTCCGTTACAAGTGAGTGATGAGTTAGGGACAGAAGAAAAGACAGGAAACCCAAAGGGTGAGGACTCAAAAGACAGATGCAACATAGATAAGAACAAAAATGTCTTTACCTTGGTTTTGTCATCGACCACCCTAAGTCCATCAGCTGAAACCCACAATACTGCCTTGACGGTCTTTTTCCCACTCTGTGGAGACACAGAAAGAGACAGTTAACTTCTATACAACTTAAGAGGCGAGTTATGACATTGCATAATTCTGTAATTTCACCTGATCTTGAGGTCAACACACTATTAGCATGCAAAGTCAGTTTTACACACATACACACTTAAGTAAAGTGTTTCATTATTTCATTACAGCAGATGAGGTGGTGGTGGATAGACACTGGAAAGGCAGGCAAAAGTAAAAAGTGTGCCAGCTGGCACTGTGAATCCTTTCTCTACGAGGAGGGCACCAGGCAGAGCTAATAACACACTCAGCATGGGCCAGGCTAAAAATACACAAGCTAAAAAAGCAACGACTTGATGTGAGTCTGAGAACGTGTTATGGGGTGTGTATGCGCACGAGTCTGCATATGGAGATGTGTGTGTGTGTGAGTAAGGGTAACCGACAGGAAGAAAGCCGGAGCACTGCAGGAAATAGCTTTGAAACCCGCAGTGAACCGATAAGGAGCCTCAAGTTTTGCATAATCCCATTGAGATGAAAAGTGAGGGAGAGGTGAAGAAAGTGAGACTGATGGAAGAAAATGAGCAGAGAAGTGCAAAGTTAAATGAGGAGGTGGGGCTGGGAATCAAGAGAAAAGAAAACTCCTGAAGAAAGTTTTACAGTGAGAACAACTGCAGGGAAGGAAGAGTGCTGCTAAAGAAAGATGCTGATATACAGTAGATGGAAGATGGAAAGAAAGAGGGGAAAAGGCTGAGGTGCTAAAAACAGATGGAAGGTAAGAGCACTGAGAGTTGAAGGAGACTTGAAAATGCAAAGAACATTTCCCCTCTATGCTTTAAACTACTATGAGATTCTATTTTGAATAACATTTCAACATGAGACCTTTTTGACAGTGTTCTTCTGGAATACAACGTTACATTCATACATGGGGGATTAGGTTTAGGATGAGTGCACACTGAATAAAGAAAACAGCCTGGTCTGCAATTCTGACCGCACTGCCTCATCTTTTTATGACGGTAAAACCCAAGCATACAGATGTGGAGATATTATGAAAGTTATGCAGACTCCTGTTTTCTGTAGTGCTGAGTGTGTGTTTGTGTGTCTGTATGTATGTGTGTGTGTGTGTGTGACTGTCTGACTGACTGGTCGGTGTCACTCTGTTCACACGCTCCCTGTCTGAGTCAAGCTTCCCAGGAGGCAAACTGTGTGTAGGGTGAGTGTGTGTGTCAGAGTGCATTTATTTGTGTGTCTTAGCTCTGATCTCATTTTCTGCTCTCATGAGTATCGCAGGACCAGACAGACAGACAGACCACTGAGCAGACAGACTGACATACCACACATATGGAATACAAGATCCACCAGGGAGGCAGATGGAAGAAGAAAAGAAGAGACAGGAACAAGAGGGGAGAGGTGCATTTGCAGTCGAAACTTTGCAGCAAGAGCTTTACTCGACTGGGTCCATAATGAGTTCCGCTGAAGTTTGTAGATCCATCGAATGTGTATATGTAAGTGCCTCCAGTTCTGCAGCAGAGGAGGTGTGTGTCTGTGCATGTGTGTGAGGTACTTACAACTTTCAGCTTCTTCACTGCCTCCTCACATACGTGCATCCCTCTTGACTCCTCCACCTCGACCAACCCCAGGTACTGCAGAGGTGAAAACACGCAGGTTAATAATCAATGCATTGACACCAACAACAAAGGAATAAAGCAAACATTAAAAAATTATATACATACATTTAATGTTTTGTTAATAGTGTTAATCTCACCTTATGCAACAAACTGAGCTTTACCAAGTTAAAAACTGTGAAGTGCCCTATACTTTGTACAGTCTGTTCTCTCAGTTAGGGGCGATAATATTTGGAACAGCATACCCCTCCCCATAAGACAATGCCCCACATATAACACCTTCAAGACTAAACTTAAAAACTGGCTGAAATCAAATCAACATTATACACACTAGAGCCCTGCAGGTCTCCTGATGCACGCTGCATGCTTTCTCCCGTGTGTCCAGATAATCTGCACTACTGCACCTCACTAACAAGAGCTGCTTGCAACCAGGTAAATTGTTCATGTTCATATTCATTTTCACTGGAATCAAGCTTTATCTGTTTTGCGCCGCATGACCACCTGCCCATGAAGCCAGTGTCTGTCCAGGTGTGTGTACTAATATTTAAAGGTTAACTGTGTATACTGTATATGTGAACTAATGCTATGTCATGTGTGGGTGTAGCCTTAATTTCCTCCGCCTGGAGGTATTGTGATCACTTTGCTTTGTGTCTTTGTTTGTGTGTGTGTTTGTTTGTTAGCAACTTTACAGGAAAACTATTACAACCATCTTTACCAAATTTTACCCACAGATAGGCCTAGGCCCTGGGACCAACCCATTAAATTTTGGGCCAAGTAGGCCAAAGTTCAAGGTCACAGCAAGGTAACAAAATCTACAATTTTCTTATCTCTCATCATTGAGCAATTTTCCAAAATTCGTAAAAATTCAAAACGACTCCGATTAGCCTCCAATTTGATACATGTAGCTTATATCAATATCTTGTATCTGGCACAAAATTGTCCACATCCACTGTGGAATGAGGACTCTGTGGACATTTCAATTTCACATTGAAAATCCCATTTACGACACATTTTTTATTATAACTCAACAAATATTGCTTGGAATTTAATATAATTTGACATACACATGACTGGTACCAAGCTTCAACTTTTTCTGCTGTATGGAACAACCTTTTAACTGTTTAATTTAAAAAGAAATAGTCGATCTACACATGCACACTGTTCGGGGTGCTTGGCGGAGGTTTGCGTTCTCTGAACACTTGTTTTTAAAATGTTTTTTTAATGTTATGAATGCTGGCACTTCACATCTTACCCAGGAACAACAGTTGAAAAATAGCTTTTTTGCTAATACTGGCACATTTACAGAAATGTTCATTAATGTGTACTGTCCCTGCTACATAAACAAATAAAAAAATAAATAAAAATAAAAACAAAACAGCATGTAATTTAATGAAATAAATATAATTGTAATAAAATACAAATACTAATGAAAAAATATGCAAATAAATTACAGTGACAAATCAAAATGTCGGTTGAATATAAATATAATGCTTTTGGGAAAACTCTATAACAATGTCTTCTTTTAGCATATTTCAAGACAACAAGCTTTACTGCATGGTTTAAAACATTTATTAAAAAGTAATTTATTAAGCAATCAAATATAATGAGTCAGTTTGATAGTGTGACAAAAAAAATACATTATTACATTTTACCAGAGTAGTAATTAACTATAGTAGTAACCTTCCTGACATTTGTCCTTATTGATATTGCTATGAAATTGACAGGGAAGTAGATAATAAGGTCTCACACTGGGTTTACAGCTGCATGTTGCTGCTAATAATGAGGACAGAAGAGAGACACGAGGACTGGAGTAATTTATAGCCTCACATCCCCTTTTCTTGTCTCTCCAGTGTTCTCCTCTGTGGTGTACTGGGAGCCCACAGGGACACAATTACAGCACCCCCCTAACTCTGCAGGCCAAGTGGTGGGAGGAAGATAGAGCAGGACACGTTTTAACAAGGACTCAGAGTTTTGGGGAGATAGGAGCCAAAACTAAAATACCTGCTGTACAGTAAACAACTTGTAGCCAAGTGGGCCAGCTTTGTGTAAGGGTTGATATGATTTAAAAAAAAAAAAAAAAAAAAAGATCGAAGTTTGCACCTTGCAGGGATCAAATATTACAGGTGGTGGATGGGAACCAGTGGAAGACAAAAAAAATCAATCCACAAATCAATTATCCACTGAGGATTCATGGGTAATGTCTAATAGTTCTCTTCAGTTGGTAGACTTTCCCCAAGTTGTAAGTAAAAAAAATGTCTAAAACTTATGAGAGCTCTGTTTTCTTCATCTCCTTTTAATAATTAAACTACTTCACAGTCGACATGCTGTGTTGACAGACATTGCTTTGTCGACTGATCAAACTAAAAGCAGGTTAAAGACAACAGAGCTAGATAAACTGACATTTAAATTAAGAAATCAAAGAGACGGTTACAGAAAACAAAAAGTTCCTGCAACAAGTCCTTTGACACTCATTCGGCAGCCTTATGCTGTTGCAGAAGTTGAATTTCTTCCACACACTAAAAAATACTGCATATTAAACTGTATTCAGCGCACACACTGATTTAGAAAACGATTGGTTTTGGGGGAGAAAAACTGCATTTTACTGAGTCAGGAGGGGAAAAGTTAACAGACTTAATGTAGTCTGAAAAAAAAAAAATCTAGATTTTTCTGAAGACTTTGTACTTTACGGCAGCTCTTGAATTAATAGTGTATGACTGGTGAATACATTTGAAATAAAAGAGTGAGAGAAGGCACGAAACGGAGAAAGAAAGTCAAAACAGAGAATCTGAAGAAAAGCTCTAACGAAGATCATAAAAAGATAATAAATGCCCCCCCCACACACACACACACATTTGGACTGTTTTCCATTATCCTGCCTCATCTGCTCATATACTGACATTTCCTTCGTCCACTGTCTCTTTGCCTTATATTTTTCTGCCTTTCCTGTTCTTCTCACCTCTCTTATCTGGTTCTATATCTCTTGTATTCTCTCATTTCATATCTCCCGTTGTCTCCCCGTCCCCTCCGTCTGCCCCCATCCTTCATCCTGTCATTTCCTCCACTCACCTTAATCTATAACTCCACCTCGCTGTCAGTCCTCCCTCTACTGTCGTTGTCTCTCCAGCTCCTCAACAAATCACCTCAGCTCTCAGTACAGTAAAGACTGGAGCTGGTTATCAGTAAATTGATCCATTAATAATGCTTCATTTAGCATTTAGTACAAGTCTTCAATTCACGTAAAATATGAGTCTTGGCTATGGATTATGTTGTGCTTCCTTTAAGGATCACGTGTGCTCATATTATGGTGAGTAAATGTACAACTCAGGACATGGATACATTTCTCCTTGTAATAAGAGTATGTTTAACAATATCAGTGTTTGTATTTTTTTTCCCAACTTATTTTATTGAGCTTTTTTCAGTCACAGGTTACATGTATGCAATGCTTTTGTATGTGAAAGTAACCTAAGTGGCAACACTATATAACAAGATCATTGTTAAGAAAGTTACTTTGGCAAATGATTACTAGTTACTCTATTAAAATGCAATTACCTACTTTAACTACAGAATCCATGTAATTAAAACAGTTAGATTTTCTTAAAGTGTTTTGAATTGGATGAAAGCACTGAAATGAATACACATAAATCAGGCAATGTTAACAGTACTACAGTCAACAATTTTCATTCAAGTTTCTTCAATATCCCTTTGATTAAAAATGGAGTGTTAAGATTTTACAACACAAACCCCTAAAATAGGGCATAAACAACATACTCTGGTTACAGTAAAGGAAAATTATATTCCACGTATGCTTTAAAAAAAAATCTTTGGTCTTAAATGCCTTGTATTCAGCAACATTTTATTATTAGCTGTATTTTATTTAATAATTTTTTCTTCAATCACTGTAACAAATCACTAATCTGGCTAAAAAAAACAGGTTGCACACACAAGGTTCTGTTGGACCACCTTTAGATTATAGGACAAATTCACCATGGTGTTGTTGACACCACAGAACGCCTGCAATGTCACAATTAATGTCACAACATTTATTACATCCCCAGTTGAGACTTCTCCATGACATCCCAAAGAGTCCCAGCGGGGTTCAGGTCTGCAGTCCATGTGTGTAAATGTTGTCTCATGCTCCCTGAACCACTCTTTCACAATTTGAGTCTAATGCATCCTGGTATTGTCATCTTGGATGGATATGGACATGTCTGTGTCATCAGGGAAGGAAAAAATCCACTGATATTTAGGCCTGGTCATTCAGTATATTCAGGTTCAGCTGAGCTCAGTTTATGGACACATAACATAACAGAACCTAGACCTGACCAACTGAACCCACCCCAGATCATAACACTGCCCCCACAGGCTTATACTGTAGGTACTAAGCATGATGGGTAATCACTTGATCTGCCTCTCTTCTCACCTTGATGTGTCCGTTACACTGGAATAGGGTCAATCTGGACTCATCAGACCACATGGCCTTTTTATACTGAAGCACAGTCTAATCTTTCTGCTCAATATGAAACTGATGAATGTCTAAGAAATGAGAAGCTACTCACTGCATCAGTTAGGGTTAAAGAACTGAAACTTATTAATGACTGCTGTATTTATGTAATGGAAGGATCTGAAGTATTTGCTGGGTTAAATCCAGGTGGCAGCTTCTTTTTGGCTGGGCTGTGTATGTAAATAGTTATTCTCCTATTCCTTTTCACTGCAAAAAATGATTTCTAAGAGTGAAAGTGAAAAAAAAGCCTTATTTCTACAACATTTGTCTTATTTTTCATCTAAATAGGGAAAAACGTTTGCCAAGAAATGTTTACATAAGAAAAATAAATAAATAAATAAATAAATAAATATATATATATATATATATATATATATATATACACACACACACACACACATACATATATATACATATATACATACATATACATATATGCACACACACATTTATTTATTTATTTATTTAAATACATAGCAAGCAGGAACCTCTAGGCTGAAAAGTGAAATCAATGAAGCAATATAACTTCAACATCCATTGGGTTCTGGACCAAAAAAGTGAATCTACCTCCAAAGACCCCCATGCTGACTTTACATTTATAGGCTGATACAAAACATGTTTTTAATCTCTATAGTTATCTTTCTACTCCATGAGAATAAATGATTTCTAAGTGAAAAAAGCCTTATTTCTAGAACATTCGTCTTATTTTTCATCTTAATTGGGAAAAAAGCTTGCCAAGAAATGTTTGCATAAGAAGAATATTCTTCTTCTTTTTTTTTTTTTTTAAATATAGCTAACTTTTTCTTAATAAGATTTTCCAGCTAATACCAAGATGATTTTATTTCTTGTACTAAGCACTGTTTGCTAAAATTCTAGCATTTTGGTCTAGTTTTAAGGCATATTATGGTTTTTTAGTTTTAAGAATTCTAGCCTAGAATTATTTTCTTACCCCACTGGTATAATTTTTTGCTCAATGCAATTTGACCAGATTTAGGAATTTATTATTATCATTAGGCTTATTTCTAGCAGGGCATTTTTTGCAGTGTTCCTACACTATCATGGATAAACAAGGCTGTAAACAGACTTTGTAATCTCACTATGTAAATTCAGAATTTCAAAACTGTTTCTGACTTTGACACAGTACTATGTAGAGGATACATAAAGCATTTTGGATGGCCTTGTCCAGAGGCGTCTAGGTTTGCTCTTCATCTGTGATGCTCAAGGATAAAGCCCTGAATAAATGAGGATGCAGTGTACCTGTTCCTTTGAGCGTAAGTTATGATAAATGCACTGCGATCACAGCCATAACATAAAAAATTTAGATTCACCCTTTGGCTTGATTTATTGGGTTAAGGCTCTTGATTTGTGCAGTTTACAGAGAGGTTGTATTGTGCACCTGTCAAGTTTGATATAACTTTACGTTTTTAGGACAAGAAAAGAAAGTCTTGCTTGCTCTACAGGATTACGTGAATCATTAGGCAACTTCTTGAAATACTTACCCGTACAGCAAAGTTACATTTGCCCTTGCGTACAGCCTCCTCGTCAGCCTGCCACTGATGCGGTCTGCTGGCCTCTGGCACATAGGTGGGCTTCTTCCTCCTCAGGCTCTGACGAAGCTTGTTCATCTCAGGGGTCACGGGCTCCCTGGTACTGTGGACACACACGGAGATATCACATAAGTGAAAGAGAAAAACATACACTTTAAGTTTTATAATTTGTTTAAGAAATAAAAAAAGCTGTGAAATTACCAGATGACAAACACATCAGAACAAAAAAAAAACATTAATTTATAGTTAATTTAACAGTAAGCCTCATTAAAAACCAATTAAATGCAACCAAATTATAATTAGAAGACATGCCACTTGAAAGCTCTACCCTGTGTTTCCAAGAGGGCTATGAATGAAGAGGGAAGGATTCCATTGATTAGCTCAAGCTCATTATGCAACACACATCCCTAACAAGCTAGTCATAAACACATCCCGCTATGACGCACCATTGATTTTCCATTCAGAGACAGGCTGTTCAAACCACACAGGTAGAATGTAACGCTAATGAACACAAAGCCTAGCACACGCTTTCATCTCTTCAAGAAACATCAAGAGAGCAGAGCGAATGCTGATCAGCACACACACACACACACACACACACACACACACACACACACACATATATATATATGCATATACTCGAATTCTTCTCTGAGTGCACACAATCCCCCCTCTCTCTGCCTTTCTCTGCTGCCTAATTAAACCATTCAGTCCGCCCGCTGGCCTGTTTAGTGATGCTAATTTCCCTGCATAATTAAACATGACGGCATCAAAACATGACTTGTTTTAAAAATGATAATTACTGTTTTCATTCCTCCACAGTCACATCTTCTCTCAACAGAAAATCTGGATAACAGTAAAAATTGTTTTTCTTATGAGCAACTTGTGCCGTGTCAAAGGCCAACATATTAAAAGTGACTTCTGTTTATTTTAGATCCTCAGATTGAGTCCATTCTGTTCCTCAGTATATACATTTGTTTCTGTTGTTTTTTTCTATTTTAAATGTGTGGTTAATGTGTGCATTTTATTTATTTATTCATTTATTTATTTATTCATTTTAAATGTCCACTTCACTACCGATCCTGTGGATTACAATTTCATTCTCCATACAATACGTTAGATGACAATAAAGCATCTTGAATCTTGAATGATCTACACTCTGACTACACTGTAATGACACTTTGAGTCAGGGTTTTACAAGCTGATGAGCACTAAAACAGGAACTGAAACAGGATGAGAAAAACTAATTTCCTTATGTGAAATAAAATATCAAAACTAAACTACTATTCTGCAATTTCCACCAGTGTCAGTGTCAGCATCTGCAAGAATTAAATGATTTTACACAGTAATTTCTTAATTCTACCTTTTTCAGCTTCGATAAATCAAACCTGAAATAAAACCAATATAACCATTTGTAAAACTGTCTAAAAGAAAGATATTAAATGAAAGTAATGACAGTAATGAAAATTTCATAAATACTTTAAACCTTTGCAGTAAAAATTGAGGTAACTAAGCATTATTGTCATAAGCATCTTTGAGTACCTATAAAAGCGCTATATAAAACCTATATTATTATTATTATTATTAGTAGTAGTAGTATGATAAAAAAAATAATTTCACCTGGGTTAATACAGATTAAAATTAATAATTTTCTTACCCTCTAGTTGTTCGATAAACTGGCATCCTGGCGTAAGAGCACAACTGACAACATGTAGTATCCATGTGCAAACTTCTGTCTGTGCTACCACACACAGGTCAGAGATACATGTAAATATATACGCCCACTGTCACATCACTTCTCATAATCACTCTGGGGTTACTGGTAATAGGTGCCAAAGGCTGCTGTGCCGGAAGCATTTGCACTGATGTTATTCTCACGCGCCTCACACACACACACACACACACACACACACACACACACACACGCACACACACACACACACACACACGAATACGCTCAAATGCGCGTGTAATGTAGAGTGTTCTAATTCAACTGCTGCAAAACAGCTTGAGTGGCTTTACTCATTCCTGGCATGTGAGGCATGAGTCTACTGCCAAGAACACACACTAACACACAAGCCCCTCTGCAGCCAGACGTGCACACATATCAAGGCCTGTACCAGTCATTTCTGGGCCAAATGCCAAAGGACTGGCACCTGCCTGGCACCGGCGCTGCTGCAGCAGGTGTGAATGAGTCGGTGCAAGGGGTAAAACTGGATGATGTGTAATACTCTACAGGGGAGGGGGTTGAAAGGGCAGAAAGGAGGGGGAAAGGGGCTCCTGCTTAGGGAATACAAGACACCCTCATATGGTGTGGGACAGCAGGAGAGTGAATGAAGAGGAATGACATCTGATGCCAAGCAACGGAGGAAACACATCAAAATGACATGATCTAAACTGAACACATTAGGACAAGTGAAAAAAAGAAGAAAGCAAAGATTTGGAGGAATGGAGAAATGAGGTTGTTATAACACACCCCATTTTAATCAGTCAAGTCTAGTTAAAATCAAGCAGGCCAACAGCAAAGAAGAAAGGCCAACAATCAGTGAAATCTATTTTAAAAAGATGAAAAACAATCCTCCAACATAAGCTTTTCTTTATTTTTTGCATGATTACGCATGTGGTTATCCCCTTTTTGTTAATGTGTTACCACTTTTTTAGTGTAACAGTCTTATTTATACTAAATCATACTGTCTTATTATACTATTTATACATATGTTTTCCTCATGTGTCTTTGCCTAATATCTTTTATCTCATATTTTTGCTATGTCATGTTGTTCATTCTTGTTTATATCTTGGGTCTACTGAGTCAATGATCCTGCACTTGTCAAATGAAATATGCTATAGAAATAAACCTGACTTGACTTAGACTTATGCATGGAAACACAGATGTCATAAATGTCTAATGGTTGCCGGATAAACTGTACCAAAAGCCAGACTAAAGGTAAAAAAAAAATAAATCGAGTGAAACGAAGTTGATAGTCCCTGTCTCGCTTGAGCAGCACAGTGTGAAATGAACACTAATCTGGTAGTAAACACCCTTTGATGCAGTTGCTATACTCACATTAGGGTGGAGACATCACCCAGCATGCAACATGCAAAGGCCTTCCATAGCTCTGACCTCACCCTACCCGACAAGAACCATCTGCATTAGCAAAAATAAGAACAGACAAGAGAGACAGACAGAGGGGGTGGGCTGGCTGCGAGGGCGTAAAACTTCAAAATAATTCTATAAATCAACAGTGCAAATAAAGTATCACAAGCCCACGCAAAAACTCACGAGCACTCCAAAGTAGACTACACAAACAAGAGGCGTGGTGCCAAAAAACACATAGTTGTTCTCCATCCAGCGTTTGAATTCACAGCCATCTGGAAAGTATTGTTACAAGGAGATGGCAACAGAGACGACTTATGATCATATGATATTTTGTTGTTAACTTTCAAGTGTGTTCACCCTAGCTGACCTTCCTTCATCACTTCTTCCTTTGCTGTCCCTCCCTTTTTTTGTCATTGATGTTTATACTCCAGATAGACTCAATTTTGTGTTCTTGGATTGTCCAAAAGATCTGAAAGAAGGCAGAGCAAAAGAGGTTCACGTGCTCTGCCAGTACAGATGTGAGGATAAAACACTGCATAGAATAGCAAAGGGTGGAGAAATTCCAACACTTTGGTGCAGCTTGTTAAATCTGCTGTTAGAACTGGTTTCAACATTGTATGTGTTTTTAATGTCAGCAAACTCACTCACTTTATTAAGTTAATAAGAATGTCATAATATAAACATAAGTGTATATCACCTCTGTATTCATTCCATATAAGCTGTGTTAAGACTGCATGAACTCATGTGTGTCCAGCTGTGTTTTGTGCTCACCAGATGTTAGCCTGATTGATATCTTTGGCACCCGTCCTCCCTGTGACACACTTACAAACACACACACACACTTACACACTTACACACACACACTTACACACACACACACACACACAGCGCACCTCCCCAATCCAGATGTTCAGTGTTGAACAGCGGCTCAGAGATTTTTTGGCAAACCCAGACACACTCCTCCCTCACACTTCTGCTCATAAAACACACCTCATATGAGGAGGGAGACAGAGGAAGAGGATTCTGGGAGAGGGAGGGGTGAGAAAGCCACACACACACACACACACACAGACACACACACATTAACTCAATGAGTCACTGCCCCCTCACATTACGATAAGCTAACCATATGTCTGTGAAGCTCTGGAGAGACGGGGAGGGGACGGCGAGAGGTGGCGGAGCATCCAAGTGTGTGTTCATGTGTGACAATGTTTGTGTGTGTGGTGGCATGGGATTGTCTTGGCTTAGTCATCAGTATACTGAGCTGAGCACTTTATATGGACGCAGTGTACTTCTTACTCTCTGAATTCAAGTTGCATCTTACAGGCTTTGCAGCTGAGAAGCTCCTGCGGTTTCACAAAGCTTTCGGTTTAACTCGGAGTGAATGCTCTCTCTTCACTGGTTACAGAATTGATCTAAGATTCTTTTATTACCTCCACCATGGAGGTTGTGTGAAAAACAGAAAAAGTACTACACCGATTCTCATGAAAATCGGAAGACTAACATGACTTTTGGAGGAGATGCAGAAAAAGGTGCAGAAGCTAGAATTATTTTTCCTCATTTCTTTGTCACTGGGGAGTACCAGACAGCAAAGATAGAAAAGTAGCAGTTCAATGTTCATGCAGTTGAATTGACATGAATTTAAAGTCTTAAAAAGGAAAAAAAGCATAGTGTAAACATTATTACCACAGCTTCATTAAACACTAAGAAATAATGATAATATTTTATACATATACATAGTGTATATATGGACACTTTGGTAAAAGCCTTATGATGGTAATTATTTTCATTACAGTCATTATCAATTGTGATAAATTTCAAATAAATTTTTTCTTTCAGGTCTGTGCCTCAATAAAAGTTGAATAAACCAAATATATTCTCATAGTATAATAATCTTTATGGTCAAGAAACACTGAAACCAAGGGACAAAGACCTGAACTTGAAAATGAGGCTAATGCAGAAATGTCTTCAAGTTGTAATACAGCGACTGGCCACTGGGGTCGGCTCTAAAAGGATCCCACAGACTTAAATTGGACATCTTTCTAAAAATACTGAGACTCATTTTGGTCTCATTTGTTTTATTTGGTACCTCTAATAAGTGGTGTGTTGGTCCACCTTTAAACTCCATAAATCCGAGCTCAGGTTAAATAAAAGCTTTAGTGTGTCTGCTTTGTTGCTGAGCTGGACTTTCAGAGTTTCAGTTTATACATCTCTCCTGAAAACATCTCGACTGTAGTAGTGATCGATAGATTCCGCTAATGAGACCATAAAATGATCATGACTAATGACGATTACTGTTTTACTGAGTCAGGAAGTTAGCATTACTGACTCATTAGCTGACCTATGACCCTTCTGTAGTCCTGCCCCTTCTGTCCAAATATAAGTCACTCCAGAACTGGCATCAACATTTAGGCATCAAAAACTTTGAAAACTTTACCCTTTATTTTATTATTTTCTGTCATGTTTTAAAGAAAAACATGCAATAAACCATTGAATAATTTGATTCGTCCAGCTCAACCATCAAAGGTACATTTAAAAAAAAAAAAAAAAAAAAGTTGTTTCTGCAATCCTTTTATAAATACTCAGGAACCTGAAATGTATATTTTTCAAAAAGTTTAACAAATTCTTTATAATTAGGTAAAGAATGTCCCATTCACATTGAATAATTATTTAATTTCAGATAAGACTTGACTTCCACTGTTAGCTGTGGAATGTAATGCTACTGTTAATGTCAAGGACAGAATGAATTATAATAATCACTGAAGAAATCTTTGAATTAATTGGTCATATTCTGATAATATGACAAACAGGGTTCCGATGGTTAGAGTGACAGATTCAGTCAAGGCTGAAAAGATTGGAAAAATATGAAAAATAGAAGAGAGGACATATCTTGATGATGATGTCTTTTCCTCTGTATCATGTGATTCTCTGTTTTTCCTCTTCCTCTGCCAGGTTTTGGTAACAGGGCTGTGGTCATGTTGTTGAACACAACTTCAGTGCATCATTACTATGATTTTAAATAATACTTATGTTTAACATGTAAGTTTGTCATCAAGAAGGTGTCACACGGGAACATGCCATTTTAGGGGGTACTTGAGATCTATTTGGTACTTTGAATAATAACTGAAAAATAATTTACATGACAAGTGCACGTGTTGGTATTTTGTGCATGGATTATTTGAAATTCTATGGGTGGGACAGCATGTTTCCTCCATTTCAAGAACATACCATATAATAACCTCTGGCTCCAACTTGCCACATGTGGTAGCCAGAGCGCAAACTCCTGTCTTCAGAACAGTCCAGAAACCAATATGTGACATCATGATTCCTCTGCCCACTAATTATATACAGTTTATGAACTAAATGACAAAATCCTGAAAGGGTGTGAAAGTGTTAGAGCTGAAAATTTAATCATAATAAAGTGCAGTGTATTTGTGTTTTCCCTCCCAGTTCTACACATACAGGTATCAGTGATCGCAGCAAAGCAAAACAGATAAGTAGGTCAGTAAAGTAAAAGGTTTTGGTCATTTCAGATCATTTTAAGTACAGATGTAAACAGATTTAGATCCTCATAATATAAGTAATACTCATGCACATATGCACATGGACACACACAGATTCTCTCTTCATTCATACAACGGGCTTTAAGTGTTACCTCACCACTGACTCAGGTTTGGTTCCAATATGTGACCGTAAAGAGTCAACACAAGTAAATCAAAAACGCATTAAACACAGACACATTATGCTGACACACACATACACAAATAAATCTGACCCAGTTTTTGGGCCCTGCGGACTTGCACTGACACTGAGTGACCTGCTTAGGGACACTGACAGTTACTATCCAAAGCTGTCTATCTTCATCTTCCTCTTGTTCTCATATGTACACACACAAAGCGACAGGTGGTCTGTGCTGTGTGTGTGTGTGTGTGAGATTATAAAATAAAAGAGTCTGACATTACAGAGATAAACCAGGGTACTTGTGTTTAGACTGAAGGCTGACCCAGCACAGGATGACCTTATTCATAGCAGTGGTTTATAAGGCTGTGTAGGAGTGTGTGTGACAGACCGACAGAGAGTGTATCATACATTCCTCCATAAGATCTGGGTTTTTTTTCTTGGATACAGAATTATAAGACAATATTAGAAACACTGTGAGAGAGAGATAAGATTTTTTTTTTGGAAAGGTGGAGTGAAACCAATATGCTTAAGTCTCAGATCTATACACACTCAATTCTGTGGTGAAATGTCTGCTGATATATTTATGGTTCATGGGTTATTATAGATTTATTATTATTTTTCCACATAGTTTTCCTCAAAGATGAACATTTGGATTGTAACTTTGAATTTCCCAGTATTTAAAGGTAAACGAATGGGGGATTAATACATTTTGCAGTAGATTTGGCTTTAATAATTCATGTCTAGTGTGGACTATTTTTTCCCCTATGCCAACTGCGGTGTTTAAGAAAGGGTACCCCAATGGATTGGCTTCATTTAAGCTGTAAAAGTGGAGAAAGCAGCATGTTGTGGAGAGACAGTTTTTCTACCATGTTCTATCATTGTTTTGATCTTGCAAAGATCTAACACATGCAAATAAAAACAGCATCAGTTGGACACGTGTTGGACATGTGATGGTTATTTATTGCTGCTGCATTTTCTGCAACAGTAATGATTTTTGTTGGTGTTGTTTTTTAGTTTCTTATCAGCAGTTTAGTCTGACGACCCAATAATTTTAGATGGAGGACAAGCAGGAACCACTAGGCTAGTGAAACCAATGTAGCCTGCAGTAACTTCTGGACCAGAAAAGTGAGTCTACCTCCAAAGACCCCCATGTTAAAATATCTGTCTATGTTTACAGGCTGATACAAAACATGTTTTTAGTCTCTATAGATTTTTCTAGTAGACTCAATTATTGTTCACTGCAAAAAATGATTCCTAAGAAGGTGAAAGCCTTATTTCTAGAACGTTTGTATTATTTTTCATCTAAATAGGGACAAAAGCTTGACATGAAATGTTAAAATATATATCAAACTTTTTCTTAATAAGATTTTCCAGCTAATATCAAGGTGATTTTATTTCTTGTACTAAGCACTGTTTGCTAAAATTCTAGCATTTTCACCTAGTTTTAAGGCACATTATGGTTTTTTCGTTGATAAACTTCTTTTGCTTGTTTTAAGAATGTCTTCTTACCCTGCTGGCAGATTTTTTGTGCTCAATATGTGACAATTTGATCAGATTTATAAATATTAGGCTTATTTCTAGCAGGACATTTTTTGCAGTGTTCAGGGGTGAATGTATATAGAACTCACCCATTTAGATTATCCAAAGCCAAAGCATCATGTAGAATTCAGTGGTAACGGCTGTGGTTGACAGGTCAGTGTGTGTCTGCTTAGCTGTGTGGCCTTTACTAGTGTTAACTCTGCTGCCAAGTCAAACATTCAGAACCTCTGATTATTGGATAAAACATATTTTTGTTCTAAAGACAAGGCGGCTCTGCTGTAGCTGTGCTTAAGGAAATTGACTAACAAATGTCTCACTGAATTCTGTCATGATGTTTACCAGTACTTAATCACAATAACTTGTGGAACTTAGCTGCATTAGCAGAGGTTAGCAAGATTTGTATTGAACTGTATGGTCTGTCTGCTAGCCTGCTAATTAGCATAATTAGTGAGACTAACTGGTATTAAACACAGCTGTATGTGTTAATATTTATTAAGTAGCTGAAATTACTTGATGATGCTTGTTTTTACACTGTTATACTGCAGATATACTCCAAGTTTTCATAATGTTCTGCTTTCACCCTTTGCTCTCCTCCAACTACATCAACTTCCCAGATAGCAAAATCATTATGGCTTAAATCTGGCCCAAAACTGGCATGCCATTTAGGCAAAGTTCTGGGCTGATGTATGGGCCCTAAATGGCCCAAAATAGGCCAGCCAAAATCAAACCAGAAGGAAGCCAAAATTCACCCAAAACTAATTGCGGACTTCCAAAATATAGCCATAATTGTCCCAGAAAAGCCCCAAATCCCCATAATCCAGCCAAAAAGTAGCCAAAACTGACCCAAAGAGAGGCCAAAAGGAGGCCAAAATTCACCTAAAATTTGTGTTGATCATGCTTTTAAAATTAAGTGGGGTTTTCTTCTGGGTAGAAATTCCCACTCTTTGCGCAGTGTTTTGGCTTTACAGAAATATGCCAAAACACATTCATATATGGAATAAAATGTTAGTGCTCTTTAGTCAATCTTCTGGCTTGCCATAAACATGCCATACCATCCCTATACTTGATCCCGGTGTTTGCCCAGTCTTTTGGTTAACCAGACATACGCCATAACTCAGCCATATATTGCTGGTGCCTCCATATCTATTATGGATAACCTTAATCATACCACAGTTAAGCCTAAAGGTTTTCATAATGCTAAAAGAAAGCCAAAAATGCCAAATGTATGCCATAATACTGCCAAAATATTTGCTGTCTGGGTTGTCTTGATAAAATCAACATTGTGACAGCTATGTTACACTTCTTGAGGCTTAAAAATTTTCATTTACAGAGGGTTTGACCACTATCCATATACAGACAATGACGTGAACTTGAAACTTGATCTCTATTTTATTAAGTTGTATTCTTTTGTGTCATCCAAGACCATTCTATTAAAGACATACAATTGAACTATATCATTTACCATCTAACTTCCAAGAAGAAACCCTGAAACAACATCACTATATAAATGACTGCTGAACATCAGCTGTCAAACAGAGGACTGGTTTCAGAACAGATTGGACAGAGATAAACTTTATCACAATAAAAAATCAAAAACTCACCCATCACTCAAATATTATCAATATGTAATTTCACAGAAACTGCAGAAATATCACAAGATATAAAAACTCCTTTGGTGATCAAGAGCTGGAGCAGCAGCACAGATGTATCAGAGGAGTACTGTATACACTGTGGTGTGTAGGTGGCTTATGAGCATGCTTTTCTTTAAGTGCGGAGGCAAAATGGCCCTTTTGCTTGTGGTTTGGTGTGTGTCTGTGTGTGGGTAAAGAATGATATACATTGACAGCTGAAGCAGAGCTATGTTTAAAGCAATCAGCCTGGCATCTACTGTGACTATTGTCTCTGTCATTCTGACTCCTTCTCCCCTTCACACAATTCATTCTGACCATGAACTGGGACCCACACTCTAAAAAGGGTCAGTGGGTTTATATTTCTCTGTCATTGAAATTCAGAAGCAGCCAGTAGAAATATTGGAATGCTTGTCCTGTACCTGTCAATACTGGTCATAACTGAATCAAACGCAGAAGGTGGAATGTCCTTGACTGGATTTCTTTACTGCATCATTCATCATTTATGAAGTAAATTCTGTTTGCTTGTAATGTGATTGGCCTGGATGTTTCCTTTGCAATTATGTTTTTTCTTTTTTTTTTATAATTATCATTTTACAAAGGAAAAACATTAAATATAAGAGACACACTCACTGTCTGAATAAACTAACAGTACATGCAGTATCTTACAGAACACCATCATATAAAAGTGTAATTCATTTATTTTTGAAGTGAGACATTTTGCAGCAGAGACATTTCTCTGTGTCTTACTCCCATAATGTCCCATTCAGGCAGTGAGATAAACAGCACATATGAAACACACATGCTAAATTAGACAAAATACATACTACTTTTATTTCTCTCCTTAAAGCTGCATCTATGACAAATAACATACATTAATGTGAAAAATCTAATATTGCCATAGAAGCTGCTTTTATTATAAGAGATATTTTCACATTTTAAGAACTAAGTGTCGTAATATACACCATGGCTCATAAAGTTGGTATAAAATATTTTAACCTCTTCTCATGAAATGATGGTGACAATGTGATTTATTCTTAATAGATAAAGTGTGACTAGAACTCAGTATGTAATCATTGGTCAAAGGCGATTACTAATGTGTAAAAATAGGAATAAAAAGAGGAAATGAGTCTGAAAACAAAATTATTCCAATTTAATGGACAACAGTGAAAATCATGGTTACATGACAACTGCTTATAAATCACCTCAGAGCAAATGGAAGGAGACAAATTAACAGCTGCAGCAGAGACGGAGCAGGAGGTGAGTGTCAGCTGTTAAAGGGCAGAATGTGGAGATCTGCACTGCACTCACTCTACAAGCCCAGAAATATCGACGTTTAGGGAATATTCAGGTCGTTTTTATGCAAAGGAGCTGGAAAAATTTACATATTTTGGCATCAATCACCAGTTTTTAGTCTACTATTCCATTTTCTTTTTTAAATCCATGGCCTTAAGAGATGGAAAGTCTAGTTTGTGGACTGTCACTCAGACAGGCGAGTGTGTGACAAACTGCCAAAGAATAACTTCAACATGGGGCTATGTGTGCATTACACAAAATCTACAGTTGAGATAATATTATATTTTAATAATAATAATAATAATAATAATAATAATAATAATAATAATAATAATAATGATGATGATGATTTATAGGAGACGTTACATATTACCAAAAAACCAGTACTTCTACATCAGTACATTTACCACTGCTCTGTACACACTTGATTAAACTGTAGTTTGTGCCACCCACTAAGTCAGTCATATTGATTGTGTTGTGTTTGTTGCAACATCAAATGCGACACAGCCTCTCATCTGTGTCTGAGGACAGATATATGGTTTTTAAAAAAAAAGGATTTACTTACGTTTCAATAACATGACATTGACTGGTTGGCACACAAATACAGACCGTCCTTTTACTAACTCTCTAATGCAATCTGATCTTTCAGAGGGGCTTCTGGGTAGGATGGAGAATTACAGAAAGCTCTCCTAATATAATTACAGTCAGTGTGAGTCTAAACGCTTGTGTGAGAGCACAGGCCGGTGTCCTTTTTGCATAATAAGATTGTGTTGCCCTCTGTGCACTGCAGTGGCAAATGTAGTTCCATTGAATTTCCACAGTTAAAGGTGAACAGAGCGTGGGAAAAACAGTCATCACCATCAACTATTAACACATGGATGGATGGATGATGACGTGACTCAACCTGCCGATCCTGGATCAGTTATATGCTTTATGCTACATATTCACTTTCATAGCATCCATCCTAAAACTAAAAAAGCTCATAAACAGTGAGGATCAAACAGTAAAAGACGGAGATCACCATATCGTGATGCGTGTGTTCAGTGTCTGAATGAGAAGGTCAAGTTGACAAAGCTGAAGGTCATAGGAAACATCCAGGAACTGAAATGATCTGCTCTCCAGACCTTTCTGCAAACAGTGTGAGCTAACTGGGAAACTTCAAATTACAGTGTGTTAGCTTTGCAGAGGGTGTAAAACCTGCATGAGGTGCAATCACACACCTGCACTTGTCTGCACACATCGCAACACAAGAAGACGCACATGACTTCCACACCTATTATCCTACCTACAGGCTTACCACTGCGCTGTGTCAGTGCCCCTCCTACCACTGTTTCAATTCCCACCCACGTTAAGCCTGGAGAAGATTGTGTATCTGAGTTCGTGTGCATGAGTATGTGTGTGTTAAAGCTTGTGTTTCATGCAGAGTAACTTCCCTCATCTTTCTTTTCTTTGGTGATGTAGTTGTGTGAATTTGAGTGCAGGTAAATTTATGCACGATTTAAGGTGATCATACCTCATGTGTAGATACTTTTTGTGCATTTGTTTGTTTGTGTGTGCATGTCTGAATAGATTCCAAGACACAAAAGAGAGGCAGATTAACATAACAATATCCAAATCCCCTTCTGCCCTTGGAACTGCAGGCAAAGAGGGTACAGACCACGCAATCTTTGAGAGCGTTTGTCATTGAGTCTGTTAACATTTATATGAATATGGCATGTGGCCGCCTCAATGTTAAAGCATGTCTGCATGCCAGCGTGTGCCTGTAACTGTGAAGGGAAGTGAGTGCGCTGTGAGGGGAAGCTTATCTAAACACAGTGCAGCCAGGCGTGAAGTAGAGCAGTCTAGTCGATATGCTCTAGTATCATATTGTCATGCTGTTTCCACTTTGTGCTCTCTGCTATCAGTCCAGACCACTACCACTGCCAGGCTTATCACTGGTACAGCAATTCTGATATGACACTAAACTACATGTTATACTTTAATCACCACTGTCTTTTATATCAACAAACCAGGAAAATTACATAATAACTTGAACTGATTTGATGGAATTCACAGCAGTTCTCATGAGCTAACACTAATGAATGTTTCTTTATGGGTATCACAATAAAGCAGCTATAAAACCCCTACAGTGCACTAACTGATATCCAACACTTCAAACATTGTGCGACTTTACTAAAATGTTCATGAGCCTGTTGTTCAAGAACCCATTGTTGCTTCTGCAATATCTCAACACCCTGTCAAACCGACCCTGGAGCCTGAATTGTGTAGATTTGACATCACACTCCTGTGCCAGAGAAGCGAGCCAAGTGACCTGGTGTGGCTTTGCAGCCTGCATTCACAAACTCTGAAGTCTCAGTTAAACGAAGCCAATGTTGGTCTCTTGTTTTATAAGAAAGCCCTGTTTGTCTCGCTCTTCTCCACTTTCTCTTTCTCCACTCCTCTTTCCACCTCTGAAATGTCACACTACAGGCCCCCTCAATTTGATTTTCGCACCCCTCCTCTCATCTTCTGCCTCCTGTTGACGCTCCGACTAACTGTTTTTCATTTGTCCTCATTTCACTCATTATTTAGATCTCTACCCTCTGCAATATTCTCACTCTACGCCTTGTTCCTTTTCTTTTTGGCAAGGTGGCTTGTTAAGAGGCCATAAAGAAAAACACCGATCAAAAGACAAAACCACATAATTTTCAAAGTAAAAAAGGCTGCATCATTTGGCAGGTGTACTAGTGCACAGCCATGCACACATGCTAACACATCCACACAGCAACACTGTATAAAAAATGTTGGGTGTTTGTGTCAGTTTAGCAGCTTTAATCTCTTCCATATGGGCATGGGGGCTAATGCATCTGCTAAGACTATTAGCTGCTATGAGCTCTGTGGATACAGGCTAGACTAGACCTATTATCAGTTTGGCAGAGATGGAAAATACCAACGTAGCCGGTAACCCAACAACAACAGGAACAACAGCATCAACAAAAAACAGCAGCTATCACTCTTATGAAACAGCAGGTTTCCTGTTGACCTCTATACAGCTTGCAGATTTCTACCTAGTGGAAACAGGGTCATCTTGACAGACAGAAAAAAAGGTGAGGCTGGGAAAATAGCCCACGATATGAAATTCTACCATAGAAGCCGACCCAGTTTAAAACCAAAATACACCCAGTCGGACAATCATGTTAAAGAGTATAGGGAGACATTAAGAGAATATGCATATGCATGAATGACAGCTTTTCATTCCTGCACAGACTAACAAACAGTTCACACCCTCCACACTTTACAGGACTCACCTGAGTTCGATGGCCTCTCCCATCTCGCCACAAGAACTCATCTCATACAGGAATGTGAGGTGATGCAAAGATGACAAGAAGAGCCGTTGAGAGGAAGAACTCCCTCAGACTAGCGGCCAGAGCAATAACAACAGCACAAGAGAAGATGAGAGGAGGAGAGGAGAGAGAGCATGTGATGGTATTGCGCTCAGACTGAGGGACGGAGAAGAGAGGAAGCGCAGAGAGAGAGAGAACCACACCTCTTCTTAGGGGATTAACTTGGAAAAGGACTCCTGACACATTCGCACATACATGCACAATGATGGACCCAAACACAACATGGATGAGCGTCTGGTAAACAGATACGCACAAACAAGTACAGTGTATGCACGCTAGCAAACATCTGGTCTAAAAATACAGCCAAATCAATGTTTGATGCTCCAAATCCTGGGCGTAAGGAAAGAAGGGAGTGGGAGTACAGAAAGAGAGAGAGTAAGAGAGAGAGAAAGAGAAAGGGGAGGAGTGATTAAGCGAATCATGGCGGGTGGTGACACAGTTTTCTTTGCTCTCCATCTGCTATGGGCGCAGTGGTCAAGAGTGCACTGGGGGAGAGGGGAGAACTGGGGCTAGAGCCTGGGGACGGGTGGTGAGCTGGAACTGGGGAATAGGGCCAGGGCTGGAGGATGTGAGTTAAATGTGAGGACTGGAACTCAGCCTCCTAATATGTTTCCACAAGGGCGTTACAGGACATGAACAGGAACGTTGCTTTCCCAGTGACTGAATGCTGAAGGCCTGGGGTTCCCAACATATGTGTCCTCCAAAATGATAGACCATATGGATCACACCTGATTGTGCAGCTAGTGTTCCATATTTTATGTTTCCTCTAATGAATGATATATTGCCGTTGTGATACTTCTCAGAAGGCAGAAGAAAAATCCTATTTGTGTCATGCATTGACACTCACTATGCAAACAAACATGACCTTAACTGAACAGATGCAGCCCTGAATATACACAATTCAATCAGAGGATGACCTAACTAGCAATTTGATAGAGGGCAGAAGAATGATGGAAATATTGCTGATAAAGAACTTGAGATGAAAAAGAACAGAATTTATGCAATTTGGAATAATTTTGGATAAAACATAAGATCTGTATAACTAGAGGTAATTACAGCTAGTGAATTTATTGCTAGTATGCAGACTTAAGTATTTTATATGTATCAGAAGTTAATCATCACTGCAGTATTGTACAGTGCAATTGCAGAGCCCAGATTTTCTTACAGTGCAGTACAGTTGCAGTGGATCTAGTTTGAGTGCTTGTTCACAGGGGTTTGTGGGTCAGACTGCAAAGGCCTAATTTACATATTGTTTAGGTCAACCCTTCTACTGTAAATGGGATGCGGAGCGGTCAATGTATCACACTGCCTCTGGAAACACGCTGCATGCTACTGAAATGCATTGCATTGCCACTGACAATGGGAACGTTAAAATTGTGCCCACAGCATAAAAACATTTTTGGGTCATTTGAATGAAATCACTGTGTTGAGAGAGGATGGGCTGTGCAGTAAAAAGGCAGAATGTATCTCAACTTTGGCAACAGCATGAATCAACAGAAAAGAAAAAACTCACCTTCCAGGAAGACTGCCTTATAACATAATCACATTTTGTTTCTACTCTTCACCTTATAGTCAAGACAACACATGAAATGACTGCAGCTGTAGGGAGGGGTAATGGTGGATGGGTAACTAGGAAACTGGACAGACAGTGTTAGAGCTGTGTAAAGAGTGGGAAGAAGACAGAGAGATTACAAGAAGCTACCGGAGAAAGCAGAGAAAAGACATTTCTAGAAGAGTTGGTTGTTCAGGTACTAGTGACAACACTGACATGAAGGGGAAACTGACCTTGTGACAAGGATTCCATTATTAATGCAGAATTAAACCACAAATTGTTATATATGTAATGTTGTCTGTATTATATTTGGCTATAGACATGATCAATGCCTTGACTTTGTTGTGTAGACCTGTCCTCTATGTCTTTAGATCAAGCAATAAAAACCTTTTTCTGTTAAACCATTAAACCAAGCACTGTCATCATCTCCTCAACTTAACCCGGTGCTGCCCGCCCCAAAAACCTAACCTCAAAAAGTTTTATAAAGATATTGAAATGCACTGTTTGTAAGCAATTCACTTTAAAGAACAAGATATTGGTTTACTTTTTGATTAATTACTTTACCAACCGTTAACAATGATGTTGACACAAAACTTAGCATTGGGTTTCATAACAAAACTTGATTTGGTGTTTTAATTCAATTGCATATGGAACAGCTTGTTGGTATTGTAAGATGATGGAAAGAATAAACGGCCTGTTGTCTTTGAAGCCGGCTACGCTGGTAGGTTTAGAAACAATTCATTAAGGCTAGAACAACAGCTTAACTTCCTCACACCGTACATGAAGATACAGCTTGTGCTGTTAAAAAGCACATGTGAGATGAGACTTACATCCAAATATAAGTCAAGTCAGTGTTAAAGCAGTGGTATGATGTGTGTTAATGCTATCTTTTCCACACACATCTTCTTAGTCCTCCATGATGCCGGTTCATCCCCTAAGCTGTTTACCCTTCAACACCTAGAGCCAGAGATCAACAATGAGAGGGATCAAAATGTCCTTGTTGTGTGCTGACTTCGCTCACGTGTCTGTTTGCAGACATTTGATAACATCTCTCTTTATGCTTAGAGTCGGTTATTTCACAGTCTGTTAACACAGTGACATGAATTGTTGACAAATCTGACATTATTCTCATCCTAACTGTGAGGCAGTCTATGGTGATTATTATTATGTGGTCTTTTAAGCTGTGAAGCTTCTCTAATTACAAAAAGATAGATGATAAATATACGGCGCAAACTAATTGTACAAACAAATCAGTGTATGACCCTTTTTACATACAAGTCATCAAAATTATTTCTATGCTCTCACTTGTCTAATCCACTCATCCCAAACACACACTCAGTGTTGTTTATCATTTTAATTTATAATACAAGCACTTGACATTCCAATAAAAACAAAATGGACTAAATTAGGTTTAATGAAACACTGAGAGACAGATGGGAACCAGGAAAAACAGCACTATTACTGAGACACAAAGGCAATGCCACACAATTGTTCGTTGTGATTCAACTGAAAGATGGCCTCTGATTATGGCATTTTCACACACATTATTTATGTTTTTATTTACTCCCCATTGTTTGAATATTCACAGGAACAGCAGCGCTTACTGCTGTGATGTAAACACCATTAGTCAACTGTTTTATGCACATGATGTCCAGACATTGCAATATAATGACTGATTTTGATGAGGCAGGTATTAGTTTTACTATAATTGGGAATTACAATATCATTATTTTACATTACATTGGATTGTTGGAGCAGTTACTGATACTGACATTAGAGACAAAAATAACCTTTTACTATGTCAGCCAATTGAAATGATCCCTTTAAAGTCGGTTCTAAATACTTGGCTTTGATCCTGAACAGAGAACTATATGAGGTGGCCACTTCTGTTATATCCTCTGCCACCTCCTGCTCTCAACATGACTCTAATAGAGGTGTTCATGGAAACGCTATCCAACATGTGTTGTGAATTTCTATCATAACCTTCACCAAGGAACAGCAGAGGTTATGTTTTCATCGGGGTTTGTTTGTCTGTCTTTAAGCAAGATAACTCAAAAAGCTATGTATGGATTTTGCTGAAATTTTCAGGAAATGTTGACACTGGCACAAGGAACAAATGATTAAATTTTGGTGGTGATCGGGGGGGGGTGGGGGGGGTTGATCTGCCTTGGCGGAGGTCTGTGCTCTCCGAGTGCCTCTCTAGTTTATAAATGTGGCTGCATCAATGTGGTGGATCTGTAATGTTTTACCAAAGATAAAAGAAGTACCAAAGGGTTTGCACACTGATACCTTTTATTTTCTTCGGGTCCTCAAGTGTCTATTTGATAAAGTACCAGTAAAGCTGGTTTCCATACTGTTTATCATGATAATATAAATTTTCTTACATCGTATACTAGACTAACACTCTCCTAACATCCTCCTTGTACCAAATCCACATCATTTTAAGCCAGGAAGAAACCCATTCGCTTATTACATATAACTACAAGCAAAAACACAACATATACATACATAAATAAAAAGATGATATAATTTGAATTAAGAAAATAAGCAACATTTTCTGTATGATACATGAAAAAGTTTTTCATATTCCCAACAACGTGATGGGGCGAGCTGTTGGCTTCCTTCGTTATTCCTATCATTTGTTCTCTTTTCTATTCATTTATCTCATTAACTTGTCCACCCTTCCCTTTTCTTTTGCACGCTTGTGGGAGTGAGATGTACAGACAGAAAGAAGAGGTAGGTGAGAAAGAAAATTATCTCAAAATAGTTGTGGAGGACAAAGCTGTATAATGAAACAAAAAGGAGTTTTAAACAAATCAGAAGAACGTAGGTATGTATTATCTCCACAGTGCAGCACATAACGGGGAACTACTGCCTTTGCTGTATGCGTGTGCAGACATCTGCTTGTGCACGCATATTAATCTAAGTGTGTATATCTGTCTACTGGGCAGACACTAACATAAGCTTATTATAGCAGCTGTGTAGTTATGAAACATGATGATCTCACTGGCCAGGTGGTAGCAAATAGACTTCCTGCAAACAATAAATAAGCCTGTGGCATGTGTTTCAAGTGAGCTCTTCCAGTAGTTAGTGCAGCAGCAGAGAAATATAATCATCATGTGTGCATATGCTTGTGATGTCTGTGTTTGCTAACATGCTAAATCTGACACTCTGAGGTTTTACAGCATCTATGCCTCAGTGAATTCATAACAGCCTGTTATTTTAACCAGCAACCATGTGGATGTAAATTAGGTTTCCTCTACTGCACACAAACGTGAAAACACACGCAACCGCAATTAATTATCTGTGGGGGTACGCATACTCAATAATCTATCTCTGTATGTGAATAATAAGGCCTCAAATGCACCAGTTACAAGCACAGCCTTAAGCCTGCACTCAGGAACAAGTTTGCAATAACCGAATTATGCGTCTCAATGGAGGCTGCAGTGATATGTGTTTATTAAGCAACTCAATTGTTCAAGGATGTTTAGTGCATGACTTTCCTCACAAACATTATATATAGAGACCCGCCCCCCCAATATGGTCTTACCGTAAAAACAGTGGTGATAGTCATTAATCATAAAAGAACACAAGAAAGCAAAAACCAAGCTAAGGGAAGGAAATGACTTGGCTTGTCTTCTGTTTTCTTCACCTTCACTTTCTGTAATATAACTTCCTTTAATGTACCAAAAGCTACAGGCAGGGACCCAAAGCCTCATTAATGAGAGAAATACTGTGTTCTGACAAGCCATTAGACTTTAAGGAGAGCTAAACTAACGTTTAGTGCTGCCTGACAATAGCAAAATATTTAGGACAAAAATCCGTATTGTGGACACTACGATTGCAAAAACTGCATCAAAGTGCAAATTTAGAACATTTTCCATTATGGTCTCTCATGCACTAGCACTGCCCAGTAAATTGCATTTTCATCAAATATGTGATATGAACAACCAAAAAAAAAAAAAAAAAAACTGCCTGAATTGTGTTGAATTCACAGTTGTTCACACTCAACTTGCAAACACTTGACTAGCCTGAGTTATCTGTCAGTTTGATCCCATTTGAATCATACAATAAATTACACATAGGGTATTTGGCAAGGTATGAAAATAACAAGATGTCATAAAACTACTTCAGACTTCGACAGTTTGAAAATATGTCATTAGAAAGACTACACACCCAAAAGTCACATGACGTCATCATTACTTCATCCACAAACTGCCCAGATGTCTCTTCAGCTCACGACATGAACTGAGCTTTAGCGTTTTTCACCTCTTTTAACTCCTTTTCACTCATTATAAACAAGGAGAAACGTGTCAGTGTAACAGACCTTTTGGTATTGGTGACATAAAACAGATACCAGTCACTTGACACAAACACAAACAGAATAGAATAGAATAGAATAGAATAGAATAGAATAGAATAGAATAGAATAGAATAGAATAGAATAGAATGTTTATTTTGTCAGTAGGGGTTCACACATGTAAACATGCACCACACACCAAAACTTGTCTTCTGCCTTTAACCCATCACTAGATCATCACACACACTGCATGCTAGGAGCAGTGGGCTTGCCATATCAGGCACCTAGGGAGCAAATGGGGGGTTGAGTACGTTGCTCAAGGGCACATCAGCCAACAACTCTCCGCCAGTCCAGGGAATCGAACCGGCGACCCTTCACTCAGAAGCTGACTATACTCTATAAAGAGTACCTTACAACTTTTATGAGAAACTCACATCCTTATCACAATATTGAACATTTTTAGTTCATATCACAGATTTCCCTCTTATTATGCCTGCTTACTATGTCCTGCACCAGCTAGTCTTTGTCGGTTTAAGATATTGAATTGTTCATGTGCAGTGACTTTAACAGAGATTTTTATTTGAAAACAAACCATACTGATGACCACAGTAAAAGTGAAAAAGTACTTGACACAGGGTATACATAGGAAGCAATAGAGAAAAAGTTTAAAGGGGTTATAGGTAGCATTAATATACCAAACTATCCACAGCAGGATAAAGTCACATACACGAACACAACAACAGCTACCAAAACCACCCACAAACTAAGGCTACATCAGTATCACTCACTGAACAAAGTGTGAAATTCATTGTTTACACAGATCTGTAATGTGGCATCAATAATTTTTATCCTTCAAAGCAAAACTCAAACATTAAGTAAAAATAATATGTAGAATTTTCAGTTGCTGCTTCAGCTTATAGCTCTTCTTTTAGACAGAAAACAGCGACAGTAAAACCCCATCACCTCTGTTTTTGTATGGTTTGTGTAGTCAGTAGTTGCATTAAAGATCTGTTTGGAATGATCTAAATAAAGTCAAAACTGCCACAATTTATTCTGAACTGTGAACAAATGCCAAACTTAGCAAATATAACAACATAATCTTTTAACTTTATATCACCATCAAACAACATCAAACAATCATTAAACTCCATTCTTTTAACTTAGAGCTGTGTCCACTGGCAAAAAAAACAGAAAAACCTATTATGTCTTTTTTAGTTACGTCTTACTCACTACTCCCTCTAGTGGTCACATTCATTCATGGTTACACATGGCTGGTGGCTGCAAATAAATTCTCCGCAGGACGATGCATTGTTTTCACATAACGTCAGAACTTTTTATTCTAAACATTGACTTTAGGGATGCACCGATACCACTTTTTTCCAGACCAAGTACGAGTATGAGTACTTACATTTGAGTATTTGCCGATACCGAGTACTGATACTAGTACTTAATAATCCCATTCCAGTTCTTAGTTCCTTTTGTAAATGTGCTTTATTGTCGTTGTCATTAGTCTGACTGGAACAAAGTGCTGCTACTGACATTTAATGTGTTGGAATGAGCGTTTCTCAATTAATCCACCAGGGGGCGCCGGTCTTAATTAACCATACTGGACAAATACCACGAAGTAGAGTAAAATTTTTTGAGAAGAAGAAGAAAAAAGTCAGTAACAACAAACATGGAGACGACAGAGGCAACACTAATGTTATACTAATATTGCAGCGTTTTTGCTACAAAGGTTTAAAAGGTTAACATCAGCAGGTAGAGAAAAGAGAAATGAGTGATAAGTTTTGTTTTCACTTCTGCTGGCGGTGATCCGCACCGCTCCGTACTCTCGGTGGTATTCTCTGTCTGGGAACTCATCCGCTAGCACCTGGAAAATGGATGGAATGTTCGCAGAGGATGGACAGAACGCTGCGTCTGCATTCGTTTGTGTCTTTAACGTTACTTGCAGTCAGCGTTACTTTTATCACCGTCACTTATTTTGAACAATTTCCACACTCTTTACACTCCCCACACATTATTCCACTGCCGCGTACCTGCTGCACTGAACTGTGAATGTCACACGGCCGTTAGTGGTATTGGTGCATTTGTATCGGATATCTTTTACGAGAACGAACACGAGTACACACACTAAGTATCGGAGCCGATGCCCAATACTCGTATCGGTATCGGTGCATCCCTAATTGACTTAATACTTCAGGTATTTCTCTTAACATTTTCAAGTACAAATACTAGGGGTATAATGGTGCAGGTTCAGTTCAGGGCCTTCGATACAATACGGAGGTGTACCGAATGAATACATGTAGCCTATGTGAAGAACACAAACACTCGGGAAGCAGGGTGGCCACAAGTAGAACCATGTGCAGTGTTTCCTCTATATACTTTCAACAGCAGCAAATTCTCAGCACCACTGCAAAAAACCCAAACAGAGGCACAGAAGCCAGGTCAGACGTCTGAAGCATGTTAAGTTTCACTTTCGGTATGTTGCAGCTTTGTGGCCCAAAAAACTCCACAGGTTCCTTTATAGTAAAAAGGTTTTTATTTTTTAACTCAAGTTGGCAAAATCAAGCGGACCTGCTCCTCTTGTCCTTCACCGTGCCTCTGCTGCGATGTTACTGTGAGGTCACGTTCACAAGCACTTCAGGGAATACTGTGAGCTGTTCAAAAACACTCAGTAAATTACAGTGTTTGCCATAAACCAGGGGTGTCAATCTCATTTTAGTTCAGGGGCCACATTCAGCGTAATTTGATCTGAAGTGGGCCGAACCAGTAAAATAATAACATAATAATATATAAATAATGTCAACTCCAAACTTTTCTCTGTTTTAGAGCGAAAAAAGAAAATTTATATTATGAAAAGGTTTCCATCTACAAACTATCCTTTCAAAAGATGTGAATAACATGAACAAACTGAAAAAAATAAGTGTAATTTTAACAATATTCTGCCTCAGTTTATCATTTACACATGTACATTACAGGGTGGGGAAGCAAAATTTACAATATTTTGAGGCAGGGATTGAAAGACAGTGTATAACTAATTAGTTTATTGAAAGTCATGACAATTTATTTGCCACAAGAAAATTTACATAATAGAAAATGTTTTTATTCTATGTGTCCTCCTTCTTTCTCAATAACTGCCTTCACACGCTTCCTGAAACTTGCGCAAGTGTTCCTCAAATATTCAGGTGACAACTTCTCCCATTCTTCTTTAATAGTATCTTCCAGACTTTCTCGTAATAGTTTTGCTCATAGTCATTCTCTTCTTTCCATTATAAACAGTCTTTATGGACACTCCAACTATTTTTGAAATCTCCTTTGGTGTGACGAGTGCATTCAACAAATCACACACTCTTTGACGTTTGCTTTCCTGATTACTCATATGGGCAAAAGTTTCTGAAAAGGTATGGATAATAGTGTTAGGTATGATTATGACATCAATATATGTTTGGTTTCAAAACAATTGACGTAGTGCCTGCTGAGAAAAAACAACTAAATGTTCATTGTAAATTTTGCTTCCCCACCCTGTATAACTTACAGATTACAGTGGATCTACAAACACACAATACATTTAATAACAGGCAGAATATTGGTAAAAATTGTACTTATTTCTCTTAAGACATTTCAGGTTGTTCATATTTGTTCAGGTTATTCACATTTGTTGCAAAATTATACTTGTTTTAGTGTAAATACATGAAAATATTTACATTTACAAAGAGAAAAATTTGGAGCTGTCATTATTTACATGTTATTTTGATAGTATTTTACTGGTCCTGCCCACTTCAGATTGAATTGGTCTGAATGTGGAACCTGAACTAAAAGGATTGTTAATATCTTAGTGTAATTTTCGCATTTCACAAATTCAAGGGCCGGACTGGACCCTTTGGCGGGCTGGATTTGGCCCCCGGGCTGCATGTTTGACACCTGTGCCATAAACAAACATTGAACATTCAAAAATACAAAAATACATAACATGTGGGGTGCCTGTTAATGCACAAATGACTAAACAATATTTTGTAGACATGTCCTTTGTCATACAGGTAGTTATGGAGTGCACCCCCCCCCCCCCATTGATCTCCTTCACCAAAATTTTCCCGTACCATTACACGCCTAACAAATACTACATATACAGGGGTTGGACAAAATAATGGAAACACCTAACATTGTGGCATCATAGAAGGTGTTTCCATTATTTTGTCCAACCCCTGTAGCTCCATTATGTTGCATGAGTATGTCAGAGCTATAGTTGCAAATAGGGATGTAACGATTACCGGTATAACGATAAACCGCGGTAAAATTGCCGACGGTTAGTATTACCGTTTAAATTCTAATTATCATGATAACCGTGTTTGATTACCGTGTTTTTCCAGAGAAAACGCCTATGTACAGATCTGCTTTTATGTCAAATATTTGAGTATAGTTTTAATTTATTACAATTTTAATTTTATATACCTAATATTTGGAACCAATATTCACTTTTAAAGTCTTTGAAAAGGTTTGTTAAGCATCTTTGTTTTATTTATGCAATAAATTATATACATTTTTCAAATTGGATTTTATATGTATTTTTTGTGTTTTTTGGCCTTTTGTGTTGATATAGTAGATTAAAGTGAAAAAATAATAGGCAGTTGATATAAATAAAGTTGTGCTGAAAAAAAAAAGAGATACCAAACATGAGTATAATAAACATTTCTGTATATAGTATATAAAGGCAAAATCAAAAGTACTTAAAAACGGCCAAAATAGGCTCAGACCACTAAGGGTTAATATCTGAATGTTTCTGCAACAGAAAGTACATTGTACCAATTATTTTACTTTTTTTTTTTTTTCTTTTCAAAATACAACTTGGTTAAATTATTTCAGTGTGTGTATAAGTACTTTTTGAGCATTTTGAGCACAATTTCAATAATACCGCAATAATAATGATAACCATGATAATTTTAGTCACAATAATCGTGATAGGAAATTTTCATATCGTTACATCCCTCGTTGCAAAGATGTACATAGTGCAGATGTAAGCCAGCCTCAAAAGTTTCTTAACTGTACTGGGCACAAAGACAAGTGGATAATCTTTAAGAAGGTTTTACTCTACATGCTTCATTACACGTCCAAGAAGATTTCATCAACTTATCATCGTGTTATCTCACCACTTGAGTGACTTCAATCAAACACAAGCTACCCAATCATCTGTGGATAAGAAAACCTAATACACTCGGATTAACCAATCAGCTCGACCAAAGAATCCTTCAAAACCTTCTTCTTCATGCTGTCACAATGTGTAAAACTGTACCTAGACAGACGGGCCAATAGAAAGGTGTGACAGCCAAATCCACTGCCTTATCCTGACAGGCTGCACATTGATTTTTGCTTCTGGTCAATACCACTCTCTTTTCTTCTTTCTCTCTCTGAACTCATCCATCTATCCTCTCCTCAGTGACTCCCTATCATCATATGTCTCCATTATCCCCCAAGTTATACCCTTCTCTAAAACCTGTAGTTACAGACAAAGCCTCATTGACCACCTGGGAGATGATGGAGGAGTGTGTGACGTCTGTACATACACACAGATCAGGTTTGTGTCAAATGATCAAGCCTGGCACTGTATTACGCAATCGTTAGTTTTACATACTCTGGGGGGTAATGTGTGTTTATGTGTGTGTGGGTCAGGTGTTAGAAGTAAGTTTCTCCATCCCTACTTACTGAACCAGTAGCTCGCTGCCTCTTTCCAATCAACAGTGCATCACAACTCCGTCACGCTACGACAGACACACATACACGCGAGGACCATGTGAAAGCCTTGCTGCTGCATGGCAACCGGATCCCATGGCAACCGGTGGTATGGGTTTTTTGTGGAGAGAGAGAGAGAGAGAGAGAGAGAGAGAGAGAGAGAGAGAGAGAGAGAGAGAGAGAGAGAGAGAGAGAGAGAGAGAGAGAAGACGGGTTTGACAGATATTTGGGAGAAAAACGGCAGCTCTGGAAAGGAATGAAAATAGAAAGAGAGAGGAAGTAGCAGCTTGAATACACAAGCGCATGGACTCACACACAAACACACACATTTCTTTCACTGTGCAGAGATCAGATGAGCTTGAGGGAAAAGACAGACAGTGACAACATTGTGGGTGAAAGCAGTCCTCCCTCTGTGCAGATCACAACAATCTTTTTTGCTGGAGAGGAGAGGAGAGGAGAGGAGAGGAGAGGAGAGGAGAGGAGAGGAGAGGAGAGGAGAGGAGAGGAGAGGAGAGGAGAGGAGAGGAGAGGAGAGGAGAGGAGTCTTTGTTGCCTGTGAAACAGCACCTCTACTGGATAAACATGACAATAACACAACATCATGGCAGCAGGCCAGCTGCTCGTGTCTGTGCTTATGTGGGATTCTTGATTGTGTGCCGGTGCACAGGTCATTTTTTCTAACCTCTCACCTCTGACCTCTTGTCAGATCACAGCGGACATTAAAGAGCTCTGAATCCAGTTTGCTGACTCAGACATAAACGTGTGCACTGAATATAGACTACATGCTTGTGTAGTTAATGTAATCACCATGTAAAATCACATTTCTTCAATTTTCAGGTGTTGACTGTCTATACAATATATCCATGCATAATGTATGTTTATGCATGTAAAAGAACTGAAGACCATACAAGGCCTGAAGTCTAAAAATCAATAAAGCTTTTAAAGCTTTTAACATCTGCTCCATCACTCTCTGCCCATTTCCATTTATCTGACAAGCTTTTGTCTGACTTTGGTCTGCATTCCTAAACAGGAAACCTCTGAAAGAAGGCTACAGCATTTTAGGTCCCTGTGTTGAACATATAGCTCCACCTAGTTGTTAAATATGAATAAGGTTGCTAAACATGTTTCAGATGTGAACTCAATAGCATTTAAAGCTGTTTAATTCTATTTAATTTTTTCTTTTTATCTTGAACTTGGCCACCTCCTACACACCGCAGATGGCCAGACCTGCTCTGCAAAGACCCACAGATGACTGTTTATACATCTGTCTGTCAATCTAACTATTTGCCTGACATCAACCATCTGTTTTCCTGCCCTAAAATCTGCCTGTTTGTGGGCCACAACGAATCAGTCCTGCCCGCCAGTGTGCCTTCATCACAACAAGCCCTCCTTCCTTACAGCAACATCTGGTGACACAGAAACTTGCGCCACGCAAAAAATCCCTCTGAGGCAAAATTATATTTATTTACAGTACAGATCACTAGGGGGGAAAAAAAATTCTGTGTGTTTTTTCATTGTGGTAATGAACTGTCAGTGGCCTGCTTTGGGAGTCTTGGTTGTTGTTAAGAGGCGAGACTAAATGACCTTCACAGGATGGTCGTGTCCTATCGATCAGCACTAAAAGCCCAGTCTGGTCACACAGAAACACAGGCAGAGAGAATGGCTTTCAAATTCAGACTACGACAGGGTAGCACTGTATCCCAGTACTCACACAGACTTTGCTGTGATTCATGTCTGGAAAACCTGCTCAAATGTTAAAGAGTGAAGAGAATAAGCAATAAACAAATTAGCAATTTAGACACAAAATGATCATTTATAATAATAATAATAATAACAATAATAATAATAATAACTTTTGTTTATATACCACCTTTAAAAACTGAGTTTACAAAGTGCTTTGACAGACAAAGCAGAAGGGCACAACCGCAAGATACAATTGAAAAAAAAAAACAAAAAAAACAAGATGCAAGTAAAGACATTTGTATGAAGGATCAGGGAAGGGGAGAGTGAATAAAAATATGCAATGAACATTAATGACATTAGGAATGGAAATATAAGTTGATGTAATAAAAAATTAATATATGTAGCCTATGCAGCCTTTTTTAGTGATTCTCTCACTTTAAGTCCTCTCTGACAATTTGAAGTTTTGTGTTGTTTTTACAGTGATACAGCACAGTGACTTCTTGCAGGTTCAAGTGGACATTCTGAACACTTTAAATTTTGCTGACAGATTCTAATCACCGTGCATGGGCTTAGCAGTGCAGTCATCACTACATTCCACATAGAAATCAAAGGCCTGAAGTTGAATAATGAATGATGAATGAAGGGAAGGAACACACAATGGAAGAGTGCGGAAGTGGAAGAGGTGAGAAGGATGGAATAAATGAATGCAGGAATGAAAAATGAAAGAAAAGAAAGGAGGGAGCAACAAGTTGTTACAGTCCTTTTGTGTTGGAAAAAGTCCTAAACGGTCTCCAGAAACTTGTTGGAGCCTCTGGTACTGAGAAGATTAACATGCCTCCACAAAAAGGGAAGCAATGGGAATTTATGAAGAAGCAGAGGAAACACTGCTGAGGTGAAGACCCTCAACTAGAATGGGTCATTCACGGCCAGAGAGTAACATAGAGAGACAAGTGGACTGGTGTTTAGGCCTGTTACTAGAAAACAGGGAGACAGCACTCAACAATAGCCACTTTGACACACAGCGTAGAGCAGAGAAAGAAACCGAGCAATTAGAACAATGCTGTTGTCACTTTCTGTCCCAAGATAGCATTTTCACTCCAACCATGTCGGCTTCTTTGATGCACGCTTGGCTTTTCTCTTTCTACAACCCACTTCAGAGCAAAACAAAACCCCATCAAAAGCAAAGGAAAGCCACCTCAATAGGCATCATGCCCTTAGAAAAGCACGGAAGAAAAGAAAGGGATTCTTTTAAAAACAGAGAAGTGTGCGTGTGTTAGAGTGTGTGTGTGCAGTCCTCCTAGTCATTACAGATTACAGACACGCACCACAGATGGCCAGCGCGTCTCGTCTTTTCACCGCCACCACCGCCGAGAATAATGGCCAGCGGTGGCCCCTCCTCCTCCGCTCTCTTTCTCTTTTGTCAGCACGTGTGTCTGTCAAATGGAAGCGTGTGTCTGGGACAATGGCAGCCAGACAAAGAGCCCGCCTATTCCCCACCAGGATGCTGAATAGGGGGGCACGTGGGCCTTGTCATCGAGGGAACAATAGGAGTGGGAGAGGGTGTGGCACCCAGCACCCACAGCAACTGGGCATGGCGAGGTGCAGCCTGGGTGGGCCTGAGTTCAGAGTTGAACTTGTGCGGTGCAGCTCTTTTAATGAGCAGAATATATAATGTAGAAAAACATACATGCAATTTAGAATGAAATAAAAAAGAATAACATCAGAGGGCTAGCCTTGCTGTTATTTTTAACATGTTCAGCAGTTATTCCATCCTGGTGGTTTTACATGTTTCAGCAACTCATTAATGTGCACAGTGTATATTATATAATACCCTTTACAACATTAAGCCAAGCCAAAATCTACTGACATTTCTTAAAGTCTGAGGCCAAAGCACATGTTTATCTTATACTATTTTTAGTTGTTAATCACCAGGGGTTCCTCATTTCATCATCTGTTCATTTGTCACCGGGACACTAGTGGAAATAGAAGTTCTTATCTGTGCTTTTAATGACCAGATGGACTTAAATATATGGAATTAAATATAAAAAACATTTTCAAGTATGCTTTTAGGGACAAATGATCCATGACAGTGAGTGTCCATGAATTTCTACAGGGTTTATGTGGCTCATACTATATCCTGTTGACTAATTATCTAACCTGATTAACCCTAATTAACTAATGAACTAATGTTCTTTTTTGAGTCATCTTATCCGCTAACTTCCTGACAAACATAAACATTTTACTGAAACGTGCCATCATAGGAATCTGCGTCTACTAGTTTCCACATTTTTTTTTCCTCTTTAGTGAAAATCCCTACAATAAGTAACCCTAATGATGATGACCAACTGAACATAATATAATGCAGAGAGGACTGTATCTCAAAAGCTACAAGGACTTAAAATGCTTTGTACCAGTCAATTCAAAACAATTTAATAAGTTTTTATAATGTGTGCTTGGATCCAGCGTAAATCTTATACTTAGAATATCAGATGAATGACACTCTTGAATGTTTCCAAATTTTGAGTCGAGAACAATTCATTTAAAATACTGAATATAATCAGTAGTCATTAAAGCAGCGTATGACTTTCATCACAATTTTTTTTCCAAATTTGTCAAACCTGAGTGATCGCCTAATTATCACTAATCCATTAATCTTTCTGTGCTTCAACACCTGAATCACTTCTCTCAAAGTGAACAACTTCAAAGATGACTATCACAAGCAGTCCATTTGTTTACTGATATGTCACCGATATGTCACTTAGGCCTTTTCAGAAATTTTGTCGCAAAGTGCGTTGTGGTAATGGGAAATCCACACAGCCACAGCAGCAACAAACATGGAGACAACAAGCAGTGAAACCCTGTCCACTACTGGGTCGGAAGAAATGGAAGGAATCACTGTATGTCAATTTTCATCTTATAATACAGGCTGTGTGATCGTGAAAAACAATACTTAGACATCAGTTTCATGGCATTTTCAGAATATGTCATTGTGTGGGCTTATTATACACGCCTCGCAAGCATACAGGGTATGGCCGGGCCCTCACTGCTCACTCGCTCCTTACAGTACGTGAATGATGTCACCCCCATGTTTACATACAGTGCATTAGGCTTATGTATATGTCTAACTCACTTTCTTTTTTATTATTTCCTTGTTTCTCTGTAATCTGTGTCTCGTTAGAAACCACCTGCCAGCACCCCACTTCGAATATTATTTTATCACATCATTCCTCCTTTTCTTCAGCTGACCTCAAATATTAGCACATTGTTAACTTGCCTTTAGGTGGTCTGTTAGTAACACAATTTAATGTGTAGTTGATGATTGCTCCCTCTGAATAATTCCATTCAAGCATGTTTTGGCAAGTAGATTTCATACCATTGTGGGCTGGATTTAATTTACTGGCTGCCATGAAAACAGTCAGCAGCAACATAAAATTACCCAGTACCACCAGTTTGACCCTAATGAGTCCAAAATTGCATGCAAAATAAATGATGCCAGTCGGACGCATGAATATTCTCTCACAATTAATCCCTATGATTTGGTATTGAATAAAACGCTTAATGTCGGGAAGTCCACATTGGACTGCCAAGACTCAGGTGGTGGGTTTACTGCAGCCTCAGGCTTCTAGGTCCAACAGGGGCCTTACAGACACACCAGCACTCTTGGGACACCTTTGATGTGGTTTATAGGATTACTGCCTGGAGTTTGGAAATCTAGGTGTTATGTGTATGTGTATATGTTTGTGTGTGTGTGTATGTATATGTGTTTGTTTGTGTGTGTGTGTGTGTGTGTGTGTGTGTGTGTTCAGGAGTATGCATGCATGCAGAAGAGTTGTCCTTTTCTGTTTTTTGTAAAGGGGTCAGAGTGTATAGCAGTAGAAAGCTTGGAACAGCTGGGCTGAGTCTGCAGGGGGACACAAGAGAGGCTGAGCTGGGGGGGATGAGAGGACAGAAAGAGAAGGAGAGGGGCAGGGACACAGAATCAGGCAGGCAGGCTGCTGACAGGCCCTTTTGAGGCAGCAGCTGGTTGGAGTGGGGGTCTCACCAGCTGTGCCTTCACTGACCTCTCTCCACCTCCTTTTCCTCCCCAAACTCCACTTCCCCTCCCCCGCTAACCAGAACCCTCAACCAAATGTAGGCAGAAATGCACACTCTTGCCACACACGGCCATCTGTCAGTAGGAGGAGAGTTCTGTCTCTGATTGCTCCATAAAGGTGTAGAGACAGTCTTGGTTAAATCCAGCACCACACCCTAAACAATAAGCCCCAGAGATACGGAACTATTCTTAACCAGACGTCTTCCAACAAGCCTCATGAGACGTATCTGTACAGAGACCGCTTCCCCTGACGGATCACTATGACACAAAGTCTCTGACTCATGCACATTTGAGAGGCAAAGCAGTGTAACCAAGATACTCTAAGGAGAGAAGGAGAAAAAATAAACTATTACTTTAGTTCATTCATCATATAGATATCGCCGATTACAAATCCGACCCTGATTCATTTGACTGAGGATGATACCTTTAATCGGGTCTGAAAGCATTATCACAACACTGAATGACAAATATGATGATTAGTTCAAGTACTCTGCTGGGAAGAGTCCAACACATTTCCCCGAAAAACATATTACAACTGTATATTCCTGTGAATGGGTATGTGTTATATGACAAACAAACAAACAATATCCACATTTGTGAACCAAAATCATTTTTCACATATAGATGAATGCTGACATGCTCATCACAATTTTGGCAAATTGAAGGAATAAAAAGAAGTATGCTAATTCTTGTGACAGTGTCCTTGACCAAGGTACTGATGAAGATCTGGAGTTGGTCCCCTTGGGCCTGCAGTGATAGCTCACCGCTCCAATTGTGCTATGTGCTAATTAGAGCCCAACCGATATGGGATTTTTGGGGCCAATGCCGATACCAATATTGGGGGCTAAAAAAAGCCGATATCCAATATATTAGCCGATATCCGATATTGGCCGTTAACTGATATATTGGCCGATATATGAAATAACAACAATGATCTACACAGGATATAATAATCTTTTATTAGATAATTGCGGACAGGTGGATTAACAGTTGCATAAATCTTTGTTTATCTCACAAAGATAATTTACACAACTTTCAAATGCAAACTATGCAATCACAAAAATAATTAGAGTAAAAAATATGACTGACCACACAATTATGTTTTCACTCACGAATTTTGATTTGTCTGCCTCACAGCACTACAACTTCCTATGTGGACTAAGGACTAAACTGAGCATGTGCAGAGTGAATTAGGTGAGTCCTAAGTTGTTCTTGATTGGAGCAATAGCAAGAGTTACAACTGACCCGTGTTACAACTGTCCCCAGTCTCCCCTACATTATTAACACCCAGGCCTGCTGGCAGAATGAAACTGTGAGGTAGACAGGAAGTGCACAGACATGGGTGTGTGTGGGGGGGTGAATACTTCATAAGACGGGGGGTCTGTGATTTTTGGAGTGGGGGGGGGGGGGGGGGGGGTTTAGCGGTCCACCCTCATTAGAACACACGGTAGCGGTCCGTGATTTTCGCCAGTGGGGGTTGGGGGGGTTGGTCAGAGCAGGGGGCATTAGCAGTCCATCCTTGTCAGAGAGCGCGGGGTGGGGGGGGTGTAGCTCCGTGATTATGTGATTGTGTGGGGGGGTGATAGCGTCATTGTCCAAGCAGGAGTGAAAGTGAAACTAACTTGCTTTACTGTTCGTTGACTCTTTGGCCAGCACACACACACACAGGAGCAGCAAGCGACAGAATCTCAACGCAGCAAAAAAGTTAATACATCGGCTACATATTGGCCGATGTTGATTAATCGGTGAAACGCTATAATCGGCTCGATTAATCAGCCGGCCGATTAATCGGTTGGGCTCTAGTGCTAATGCTAGGTGCTGTGTGTATTAGGATGGGTAAAATGCAGAGACTGAACTTCTAAGTGGATAATACAGGGACTTGAAAGGAGAATTTTGCAGCATGTTTACTTTAATTAAACAGTTTCAAAGTAATTGTGATGGTTAAATGGCTTGTTGGGGAGAGAATGGAAGCCCTCCACCTTCTCACTAGCACATCTAGGGCTAAATATGCCACTTGCAACTTCTCTGCTACTGTCCCTGTAGCCTAGATCTTGTCCAGATGGCCTAGATCTTGTCTCTCGCGAGAAACAGCACGGTTCACACCAATACGATACAAACACACCCCCACCCAGGTACGGCTGGCTAGCTGTAAACACAAGCCAGCCATGCCTTCATTTCACAGGTGTTTACCGTAGCAGAGCTGGCAGAGAAAAGGAAGAGGCGGCCAATGTCAGAGGATGGAGGAAGAAGAAAAGAGAGAGTGACCAAACCAGGAAAAAGACAAGAGTGTGCCTTGGTCCACCTTTAGCAGAATGGAGAGAGATAAAAGAAGAAGAAGCAGAAGAAGAATGCAGACTTGGCATTGTTGCTGCTCTACTTGTAAGTTTCACTGAGATAAATTCTCTATACTCTATGTTCATTCATTCATTCATTCATTTTCTGAACCCACTTTATCCTCACTAGGGTCACAGGGATCGCTTGGAGCCTATCCCAGCTACTTATGGGATAGGCTCCAAAGACAAACAGTCACTCTCACATTCACACCTATGGCCAATTTAGATGAACCTTTTAACCTATCAGTGCATCTCTTTGGATGGTGGGAGGAAGTCGGAGTACCCAGAGAGAACCCACACAGACATGGGGAGAACATTCAAACTCACACAGAAAGGTCCCACCCCCATCGTCTGGTGTTGGAATCAAACCCCTCTTGCTGTGAGGCACGAGTGCTATCCACTGCACCACTGTGTTGCTCTATACTTTATGTATTTCAGTGAATTTGTGCTCTTGATGATCCTATTGGTTGTAACAGTGTTTACTTGTTTATGAACTAATTTTATGAACAATGCATGGACGCTTGTTGGCTAGCAGAGATGTTAGCATACTCACTAGTAATCATGGTTGTTTGTGTCACATAGGTGTATGTTTGTTCAGTTTACCATATTGCCCTTTGTCTGCCTCAGGAGTGAGTTTTTACTATTAGCCACAGATGTATGTAGTTCATTACATGACCAATGTCTAATTGGTTTCATCTGAATAGCGAATGGCATAACAATTAGCCTCAATGTTTGAATGTCCGAATCCGGTCCTCAAGAGCCGGTATGCTGCATGTTTTAGATATTTCCCTCCTCCACCACACCTGGAAGCCATTACATCGTTATCAGGCTTCACAGAGGTTGATGATCATGAATTGAACCAGGTGTGGTGGAAGAGGGAAATATCTAAAATGTGCAGGATACCGGCCCTCGAGGACCAGGGTTGGACACCCCTGGTCTGTAGAATCTAGATCAGGGGTCTCAAACATGCGGCCCGGGGGCCAAATGCGGCCCGCCAAAGGTTCCAATGCGGCCCGTGGGATGAATTTGCAAAGTGCAAAAATTCCATATTCAAGGCTGTGGAACTCATTTTAGTTCAGGTTCCACATACAGACCAATATGATCTACAGTAAAATAATAACAGCATAATAACCTACAGAAAATAATGACTCCATATTCTCAGTTTGATGTGAATTTTTTTTTTTTAATTACATCATAACTATAAATAATGACTTCAAATTTTTGTTTTTGTTTTAGTGCAAAAAATAACATTAAATTATGAAAATATTTACATTTACAAACTATCATTTAACGATAAAATGTGAATAATCTGAAATGTTTAAAGAAAATTAAGCACAATTTTAACAATTTCCTGCCTGTTATTAAGTGTTCAGTGTCTTTTTAGATCTGATCCGTAATGCACAACTATGATTAAGTTGAGGCATAATATTGTTAAAATTGCACTTTTTTTTTTTTTTTAAAGAAATTTTTGTTTTTTCAGGTTATTCACATCTTTTTTGTTTGGATAGTTTATAAGCAAGTATTTTCATAATTTAATGTTTTGTTTTGTTTTGTTTATTTTGTACTAAAACAAAGACAAAATTTTGGAGTTGTAATTATTTATTATTTTACTGGTCCGGCCCACTGGAGATCAAATCGGGCTGAATGTGGCCCCTGACAGAAAATGAGTTTGAGAACCCTGATCTAGATGTTTGTTCATGTTATAAATGTTAGCCCCAGAATGATAGTGCGCTAAACACTATCGGGGCTGGGACGCAGTGACAGGTGGGAGCTGCTGTTGTTCGTAAACCTGTTAGCTCATAAGCACTGCGGCTAACGTTAACATGGTCGGAGGGGGAGGGTTAACGGTGGGTTTTACGACAGTGAATATGTAGGCTACTTTGAAACTATAGGGGAAGCTACATACAGAAAAATGCTATAAAAACAGTGAAGATGGAGAACCATAACGGTAAAATCTTACACAGTTCCACGTTAACATACAAAGAAGATAATAACTGTATCTGGGCAGCACAGTGCTGCAGTGGTTACCACTGTCACCTCACAGCAGAAGTGGGTTCACCAACCTACACTGGCTTTTCTGTGTGGAGTCTGTATGATCTCCCCATGTCTGTGTGGGTTCTCCCCAGGTATTTCAGCTTCTTCCCACTTCCCACCTTCTCCTGGAGGATTCTGTTGGGTTTCTGTAAATTGGCTTAGAGTCTGGTTCTGACCAACTCTATATGTAAAGTGTCATGAGATAACTTTTAGCACTATATAAATAAAATTTGATTTGATTTCTTTGTTCTTATCTATCTCTCCTTTATGTGAAGCACTTTGTAACATGTTGTTTTAAAAAGTGCTATGTAAATAAAGCTTTACTTACTTACTTACTATTCCAAAGACATGCACTTTAATCGGTCACTTAACTGGTCACTCTGTAACGCCCATAGGTATGAATGTGAGAGTGAATGGTTGTACATGTCAGCTGTGTAATGCACTGGTGACACATCCAGGGTGTACCCCGCCTCTGCTGGGAGCTGGGATAGGTTCCACCATCCCCACAACCCTCTCCATGATAAAAGCAATTTGGGAAAAGAATTAATCCATGTGTCTTAATGTTTCAAGTGTTGATGAGCACAGTTAAGTTTAGGTGCTGGCATCACATGGTTTGGTACAGACACATAACAGAAAATGTCCTCAAACATCACAGACACTATGCACAGTATAATTAATAATATTTAAACCTAACTACAGCCTTTTACTGGCCAAAATGCTTGTATTATAAGAGTCTGGTGATAAGTAATGGATTTTGTATGTTCACAATCTAATACAACCACCTCTGTCTATTGAGGGAAGGCAAAAAAAAGTAGAAAATCCTTCAGTGACAAATGACATGATTATTTACCTATCCATGGTTTGTGCAACATACAATGGCAACGTTTTATTCTGGTGACTGGGTTGAAAGAATCATGATTTGTAAAGGCAAGCTTTTACAGTAAAAGCATGTTGGTATTGGAACATTGCACTTCATATTCCTCAAACCAGGCTGACTCACACATCTCACCACCTCCCTGCTTGCCGCCTCCTTCATTGTGATCCGCACCGAGGCTGACAGCAGATCAGTGCCGATCAGCGCTGATTTATAAACAAAAAACTTGCCTCATCTGATGCAGCCCGCATCACTTCAGAAGTGCTTATTCAGAGCACCACTAAATCAAGTGCATCCACAGAGTAATTGATTCAAGTTCTGTTCTTGTTTTTCACTCTGTCATGTGTAGCTCGAGGGGTGAATCTGCTGCGTCGGAAAAGAACAACATAAAAAAAAAAAAAAGAAAAACAGACAGACGTTAGAGAGAATAACAAGGCCAAAACACTGATTGCTTTAGAGAAAGAGCAAAAAACTGCCATCATATCGGGTTGGGGCTCACGCAGAGGTGCCTGCTGTGGAGGAGTTGAGTAAAATACTGGCAATGTTAAGAGAAACGCTACAGAACTACAGTGAAAATGTCCCAAATTCAGTTTCACTGCTTTAATTATGAACAACTCAGAGAATACCAAACAGAACATCTAACTAGTTTCGATTAGACACAATGAGCACCTATTCTGCATGTATATTCTCTACAGCGACTCAGCAAATACACCTCTGAATGAGATATGAGTTGCCCATGTTATATCTGAGCACATTACCAACTGAACACCTAACATTCATCTATAAATGTCCTTGAATTCATTCCGCTACTCTAATAAATATCTGTATCTGAGTTGTTGCTCAAGGGCATGAGCCTGTGTATAACCATGACATTAACATCAGTTATGCACACATGCATACACATTTTACAGTAGCAGGTATTAGTCTTTCTAACGCTGCAGTATTTGGGGTACACTGTCAGTATACAGGGTATTGCATATCAATGGTGATTTTAGGTTTTAAGGGCTGCTCAAGCTCAGCAAAACTAAAAAAATGTTATGTTATGCTATGTTATGTTATATGTTAAATGAATAGTAAGTAGGTGAGCAAGAGCAAGATTTTGTCCAGGATTCCCTTTTAAAGGCAAGGGACTTTCAGCAAGTCTTTTGTTTATTGGCAAGCAACATCTCCTCTCCTCTCCTCTCCTCTCCTCTCCTCTCCTCTCCTCTCCTCTCCTCTCCTCTCCTCTCCTCTCCTCTCCTCTCCTCTCCTCTCCTCTCCTCTCCTCTCCTCTCCTCTCCTCTCCTCTCCTCTCCTCTCCTCTCCTCTCCTCTCCTCAGTCTCTTTACCCTGAAGGGTTAGCAGCACGAATATTAGATGGTAACAGATTGTATTGGATAACAAAGACCTACATAGAGCTATGGAGATTCACACACATATTGAACACTATGGTTTACCAATACACAGATGATCTTGAAGAGTGTATTTTGGAAACATTTAAGGCAGCTTTATAAAGTAAGAATGAAACCTAGATAAATAATTAACTTTTTAAAAAGTGCAGAAAATTTTTTTATTTATGGCTGTAGCTGAAACAGAAGGCTTTTTGTAGTCACAGGGTAAATTGTGCATCCTTCTCATCTGTCAAGACTTTTGAACATTGTCCTAATTTCTTATCCATGAATACTTCTTTTAAGACACACACATACAACAGGCTATGCATATGGGCTGGAGGAGCCCACACGGCTCTGTGGGGGTTCTATCTGAACCTCCTTCAAACTTTACATAGTAAATCTGAGGCTTCAGGCGAGTGCTTGGATTATAATATTTGGTATATATTTTAGGTGAGGCTTAAAAACTGTAAATAAGTGTTGTGTGACTTTAAAAGAGATAGCATGTAGAAAGTCTAAGTAAAACTGAGTGTTGAGGACTGCAGTCTGCAGCATAATGGAGAGATGGATGCATACATAATGTATGTATGGCAGCGTTTATCCTGGTAAGATTTTACTGTGGCATACCACCGTGGCAAAATCCTTGCCGCCACACCATACATTTCATACAAAAAACCATCAATTATCATTATACATATGTATAATACATAATAGACCTAGTATTTTCAATAAGAAACCGCACGCTCCATGCCGCTGTATAGTTTTTACCATCGTATTTTTTTTACCCCCTTAAGAATTATGTGCATGCTCTAAACCGTCAGGCATGTGCAACCGTATGCTTTTCGACATAAGCACTCGGTAGTGAGCCGGTAGTGAAACCTGTCATACTGAATTTACCCCATTTATTAATCATGTACTATAGTAAATTTCACTTTATTTGGATATTCAAAACTGCACAGTTAATGAGGGTAAAAATAATACAGGTGTAAAACCAGCACACTGCATGCTGTACCAAATTTAGGCTATCCATGAAGTGCACATATGCGAAAACACCAGAAGTACAAAAATAAAACGGGGTAAAAATTGTACGTGACACCACACCTTTCTGAGGTAATCAGAAGATCAGCACATGAAGGGATTTTTTTCTACACTGAACAGCTGCTACAACAAAAGGTGAGTGTTTCAAATAAAATGATCCTAGTGTTAATCTGTGGATTGGACCATAATAGGTGGGCCACCACCAGCAGAGTTTCCATACAGGAGAGCTCTAGAACTCTTTCATGCGGAACCAGGAAGAATTAAGTGCATGGACAAAACCTATGCCTTATGTTATTGAGTGTATCATGACTCAATAAGTAATCCTATTTTCAAACAACTTGCAACCCCACCCCCTGTATGAAACACCACCACACCAAGAGATCAATTCCACAAGAAATACTGATGTATGGGATAGTTTCTGTCTCAGCTCACAAGTTAATTGAGGCTGAAACACACAAAGATGGACTGCCATGCAAGGAGCTGTAGTACATTATCATAAAGGTAATAAGGAGATCAAGTGATTATGGTGTTACAAGAAAACAGGATGTGGAGAAATCCTCCTCACTGACAGCAAAAAGAATCTGCAGGAGTTGTTCTGCAGCAGGCATCACACATGTATATAGACTGAGACAGCATGCATAAACAGGCATACAACAAACAGGCAGCAGCAGATCCAGCAACTGGGGGTCTGTCCATCACAGTACATCTCAAGGGAACATACAAAAAAAGGGTTAAAAAGCAGCGGAGGGTTGTTTTTTCTTTCCAACCTGATAGACACAGTTGGGTAGTTTAGTTTTTGAAGTATGATGGGTATTTGTTAATGATGTTTTTGGTGTCATTGAGCAGAAAATCTGAAATAAAATCCAAACTAATCTATTGTAACCTTACAGTGTTGTAATGAAAAAGGTCTGAGAGGAAACAGAAGTCTACCCATTTCTGTGGGCTGTACAAAATCTTCTTCCATGACACAGACTTTGGCTGCTCAGAAAGTGTTTTCTGGCAGGTAGGCGGTTAAATCCAAGACTGACAGCAGTAATTACAAATTACTGGACTCTTCAAGGCTCATGGAAGCTCAGAACAGTAGTGTGAAATAATCATATTTAATCTTTTAATTTGAACTGAGAGGAGAGAGCTACACAAGAAAGATGTGTGTTTTGTTAGTATGCACTGTATGTTGTTCCTCCTAATTTCAGTCCATTCAACACTGTACAGTTACAGCATTTTTCCAGTTTCAAAGGAAATAAGCTTACATCATTGTTATATCATATTATATTCTTCATACAACCTTTTTACTGAGAGTGGTATATTCTAATCCCTTTCAAATTATTAACATTTGATTAGTGACTGTAATTTAATTCAGTTTTTTCTCATAAAAGTAACATACTACAAGTCCATTTCATTTGCAATTTAACTAGATAATACTGTTAAATGGAAATTGGTCTGAATTCATGTGTGCCAATACATTCATTTAATTTGTGTGCCTTTAGTAGATAAACCATTATTCTGTACAAATACAGCTCTGAGCAACACATCAGCAAGTGTACCTTCCTAGAGTGCATCAGCCAATAGCCCGTTTTCATCTGCCTCCTTGGAGTAATGCATTGTGGGAATAAACAAAACCCAAGTGAGGAAAGTAACTGTGTGAAATGTGAAAGGTGTGTGCATGTGTGTGTGTATGTGAAGAAAACTCAAGACAGACTTCAAAGCTGCATGGTCCACAGCTGAGACAGGAGGTTAAAAGGGGTTGAGATTTTCCTCTGGCTCTTAGGAATGCAGCGCTGGAGCAATAACACATGCCCTATGTGGAGCACAATGAGCAATAGGACACATAGCATGTAAACACACACACACACACACACACACACACACACATACACACAGGAGCAGAAGGACTGGACTATATTCGCCTTTTCTTCCCTGCACATATCAAGCAGCCATCTGGTGAACTGGACGATCCAGGACGTGACTGAGTCAGCCTGTTGTCCAGGCCTGCAGCCATTTATGTTTATTCACCACACAACATCTTAAAGTCACATTGTCTCTCCTTTGCTGGAAGATACAACACCAGCTCCTCTTCCTGTAAGCCATACTATTGTACCAGTACACTCACGTTTTCCTTTGAAAGCAGACTGACAAAGCTGAAAGGGAATGGTAAATGGACGCTCACCTCCCCTGACATATTGACTTCACAGAGCGTGAAGCAGTTGTACGGGGTGAGAGATGAAGGACTAGAGCTCCACTAATCACACCATAGTGTTCCTATTAGATCAAATAATTTCCGGGCTGGCTGGGTGTTGCTTTGGCATCTCCACTATATTCCTCTGTGATCCGAGGCGAGAGCAGACAGCCTGCGGGAGGACAGTCTATATTCTTTCTATTGATCTCCTTGTTAAGGCTTGTTGAGGTCTGAGGGGCCCGGAGCCTCATCCATTTAAACAAAACTAATAGAAAAAATACAGAACGCTGGTTAAGTGTAGATTTCATCATCATGCTGAGGAGATGTTTCAGACTGGAGACAAGGCTGTGAAATCAGAATGTGAGAAGATACGAGGAGGATCATGTTGTATGTAATGATGTAAAGCAGTTTCAGCTTTGAAATGTAATAGAAAATCAATGTTACTGGATGTTTTTGGTTTCTGATCCCAAAAGGGTCTGGATGTGGTCTGGGAAAGACGTTACTGTAGAGAGAATAACCTTTGTCTATGACAATAAGCATTTGTGCAGACACATAGAAACAATTAGCAGTGAATTATTACTCTGTGTATCTTTTTGGATATATATATTCACTATTCATTATGTTTGCTCATTTACTTGGAAACATCATTGAAAAAGTATAGTCATTTACATATAATTGCCTTAAAAATCTATATCATTTACTATAGCCAAACACCAATGTTACACTGCACAGCTCTAGCCAACCTGTTAGGAGTTTGTATTTGAGAAGCCAATGCTGCTACCAACAAACCATCTGAAAAACAGCACAATCATAAACAACTGTTGCCTGTAGTTTCATATTTGTTATATTAATGAGAGTTGTATTGATCTTCCTTTTCTAGAAAGTAAATATGTACCATGTCCAGAAAAGTCCAAAAAACTTTAATTTAGCTTTACATCTACTCATTTTCTCAGTGCAAAACCATCTCTTACTGTTAAAGCCTGGTGAGGTCACAAATGTCGTCATCAAAATAAAGTCTCTTTCAACAAACACGCATTTTTGCTTCAAAGGATCTACGATGGAAAATACTAGGTTTAAAGAGGCTATTTTTCCATCACACCCAGATTATTTATACATTCTGGATGTCTGCAGTCAAGAAGGAAAATGTGCCTAGTGCTGTACTGCATTTAACAAAATGTAAATAGGTTGTAGTCGTGTGCCATAATGTCATGTAGGATTATAAATGATCACAGCTCACAGCGGTTGCTCTCAGTTCATGGCATGACGTAATAAACAGTGGCGTAATAATTTCCCATTGGAATTCCTCCAAGTAAGTGTGGTAGTTTCAAATGGCAGCGCTTCTGTTCTGGTTTCAACATTGTACATTTTGGAGATGCCTGGAAAAAAGTTTAACGAATGTCTGCAGCCTTTCTGTCTCCGTTTCTACCGGACTTTCCCATCCATTCTTTGTAATAGTCGAGGGTGCCTAACATAATACCTGGCTGGCGGTGCAGACCCTGGACTAGCAAGCTTAAATGGCTGGCTGATTTACAGACTTTCTGGGTGGCTGGCTCACCACAGACGAACTATGAATCCCTACTGGGCTTACTGGGTGAACCGGCTACTCATCTTCCTACAAGTGCAGACAGACAAAGGCAGGTCTGTTCCTCTGGGGGCCAACAGGCAGCAACTGCCACTTCCCTTGACCGAGACCCAGAGAGAAAGACAGGGAGGGGAGTAACTGAGATATATGAAAAAATGGATGTTTAGAAAGGAAAGGGAGAGGACAGAGAAAGATAAAGAGCGCGATAGAAAAGACAGAGGGAGTTTTTACCAACTGAAGGCTGAGAGGAAATTGAAAAATCAGGGAAGATTATAAAATATTGGGGCGGTAAAGAGGAGGTGGATTTATGATAAAAGGAAAAAAGGTCTGCGAGGCAAACGTTGCCTATAAGCTGTACATAGGCCTCTCGGGTAATGACCTACAATGCGTCAAAATGTTGCTTTCCATTACCCTTTTCACAAACTGTTTGGTTCTCAGCCCCTAAGCAGCCGTGACAGGAACAATCCTCTCTAAATGCTAACTCTATCAACATTCTCCATCCCCAATATGGCCGTTTCATTTATTTTCATGGTGGCTGTGACATTTTACTGCTGCATACTGTGTCCTGTGAAACAAGACACCCACCCCCATCTTATCCCTCCATCCTCTCCTCCTTTCATCCCTCTCTCCCCTCTGTCCATCGCTCCCATAATGCCTCAGCACCTCTCTCCTCTCAGCCTCCACCTTCATTCTTCTGCCCTCAGAGCCGACAGAGGAAGAGTCATATTCCATGGCTCTGATTTTGGGACTTCTCCCTTCTTAAAACCCTCTTCCTACATTTATGTTTTTGTTTTCCCATGTTTTACTTTTCAATCAGTTTTCTTTTGTGGGAGACATACAAGTTTTTATTCCACATCAGGGAAATAAAAGCATTTAAAAAGCTAAATATCTTAAGGGAATCATGAGACTTTTGAAATAGATGAGTCATAAAAGGGAACATTTTGCGGCATCCACACAACAAATCGATCTTAAACAAATTCTTTTATTTAGTTAGTATATACGCTCTGTGTTTTAATGTCTTTTTTTTCCTAGCAGACCTTTAATGTGTTTTGTGGCAAACACTTTAGGTTTGTTATTCCACATCAGGGACATAAACTCTTAAGAAAACCATGTGGGAAGTTTGGAATTGATGAGAGTCAAAGAAGGAATTTTGTGGTGTCGGCAGTTGGTTTAAATAATAAAAAAGCAAGATTCCCATCATTATCTAGACATATTTTACTAGTAGTGTGTTACAATAATAACAAGTATGGAATAAGTTATGGAAGTGTTTTTTTATTAAAAGTTACATGACTGATGACATTTTACTTTTCAAATAGAGCTGAAAAGGCCACACACATTTAATCCAGAAATACATTTTAAAAAACGAATTTCTGTACAGTGAAAGAAATGCAAAACAACACAATAAATGTTTTGAACTATATGCGAAGCTTTTTTTCCAAAAGATCATAAGAACAGAGTATGTAATCACAAACATTTTTCATAAGTGATTGAATTTAAGTTAATTTTTCTTTTACTGGTTACTTTTAGAGCTGCACAATATATCGTATGAGCATCGTCATCGCGATGTACGTGTGCGCAATAGTCACATCGCAGGTCCTGCAATGTAGGAGGTAGATGAACTCATCGTGTTCTCATCTAATTTCAGCCTGGGTACCTGACACACACTGTGCACAGCGATCCACCAATCGCAATCGTTCTTATTCAGTTTGCTGAAGCAGACCATACCCCTGCACATGGAGTGAGTCGCTGGTAACAACATTTTAAAAAATGAGCAAAGAAAAAGAGGAAATCACTGAAAATGAAGACTTGGTGCCAAAAAGAAAAGCAACTTCAGTTATCTGGAATTATGTCAGCTACAAGAAGGATGATACTGAAACATGTGTTCTAGAACGAGAGGTAACACAATTAATTTGTCTGACCATTTATGTCAGCACCACACAGCTATTATATCCTCCTGAGCATTTTTTCATATCACAATATATGTTGCAGGGTAAAAAAAAATTGCAATGTCAGTTTTTTTCCTATATCGTGCAGCCCTAGTTACTTTCCATTTGCTTTATATAGGCTATAACTTAACCATAAGTAGAATGGTAAAATAAATGTAGTTTTAGTAAAGTGTACATGGAAGTTTTCTTAGGGATGAGGATGACATTTGGGCGATAAGTTACCGCTCTGTCTTTCCTCCTTCACTTCTCTCCTTTTTCCTCTCATTTATTGCATCCTTGCTCATGATTCAGCCAGTTTGTTTTCTTTTCATACCCGCGTCCTTATAGTTTACATAAATTACTTTCTCTGAAGATGGCTGTTGGAGGTAATATGTGCAGTCGTCCACCGCATCTTTAATCTGCTTAATGGCATTTTTATCTTCCATGGCATCGCTATGTTTGCAAAGGGTTTACAATGTGTCGTGTGATACTGGCTGCCCTTTTGGATTTATATCAGTAACTTTTCTTATACATCTATTACTGTGCCAGGATAATTATTAATGTTGCACCTCCCTGCCTTCTGATATTTATATATAGTATTTACTCTTGTGTTGTGGGGATTACTACACTTGTCCGTGCGTTTTTTTTCATGAGGGATCATTTCCATTTCATTCCTCTGTTCTTCATGATCATGGTGCCAACAGCTGGAAGTGCAGGCGACATCTGGAGAGCAGCTGGCCGATACAGTAAGACAGCCATATGAGAGGAGCGCAGAAGAAAAGGCAAGAGAGGCTAGGGTGAAGGACAATGGTGCGATAAGATAATCTATTGGAGGTGTATTGAAGGTTGGGGAGGAGGTGCAGGACTGATACAAGAGGTGAGGGGAGGAGGAAAACATGCAGAGTAACAACAAGAGGGGAGGATAAAAATCAAAGACAAGGTGTAATTGTAACGTGGGAATTAATGCAGAGAGTGGAAATACAAAAAAAGACGAAGCAGGATAAAAAAAAACACAAGCAATGACAAAAAAAGGAACAGAGGGAGAAATCAAGAGACAGAGAGATGAAGGGGGAACAGTCATGTGGAGTCAGATGCTCCTAATCAGCTGCGTTGCTGTCAGAACTCCTCGTCATAGCAACCATGAGTCACAGTACCGGTAAACACAGAGAGAATGTTTTATAAACCGGAGCCTCGCTGGCACATTCGTCGAGGCATCACTCCACGTTTTTACAAGCAAAGCATGAGGTGAACCACAAAATAACGCACGCCTCTTATGAGAGCCATTATTTCCCTGAGACGGCTGTTTTTACAGGTGGTTTATTACTCATCTTTACAAGAGTAACCTTTAGGAGTCTGTGATCCAAAAAATTAAAAAGTCATTGTATTCCCTCCCAGGCATCTGGACTGAATTGTGATAGTGATGCCATGATTCCTGGGAATGTGGTGTGTTACATCAGCTTTCACTTTTATACTACGTCAATTTAAGCTCATAAAAATAAAATAAGTGAATACACTACTACTACTATTACTACTACTACAGCCGAAACACCCATTAAACCACCCATAATTTAGATTTATTTAAATGAATAATATTAATAACACTTGACTCATGCATTACACACCAATCAGCCATAACATTCTGACCACTGACAGGAAATGTGGTAATAATATGGATTATTTCATTACAGTGGTACCTTTCACTCGGTTGGATATATTGGGCAAGAAGTGAACATTTAGTCCTAGAAGCTGATGTGTTAGAAAAAGCAAAATGTGCAAAAGTAAGCATCTGAGTACACTTGTTGGCTTGTCATGACATAATCAAAATTAGTACCACATTGCCAAATCAAAGTGTGGTACCAGAAATAAAAACAGACAGCCTCAACAATAAAAACCAAACAGAGATCTTAAAAAAGGCTGTCCCGTAAAGGTGAGTTTTCATCCATCATTTAAAACACATAACAGACTGAAACGTGACAAATATGTTTAACCACATTCACTGTAAATGGTGGAGAATGTGAAGTATTGCTAATCTAAAAATCACAAGTCACGGCATGGATAATACTGTAACACACTATCCTGCAGCAACATGTAAAGGTCATGAACTAGCTGAACAAACCATGCAAGTAATAATTTAGATGCTTCCATTTAAATTTTAAATGAACTGTTAATCTATTTAAGGAATCAGGGCATTAAACAGCAGCTGTAAGCCCTGCAAGGAGAACATTTCCATTGTATTATTATTTCTTTAATCAGCCAAAGCAGGGTCCTCCTGGGTCCTCTCTGTACCCCACAAGGACCTATTCAAGTCTGATCTATAATTATGTTTGTTAACACAGACAAATTTAGTTTATGTTCGCTAAAACATGGAGCAGAAATGTACTGGTTTTCTCCAGTGACTCACACAAACTGAAACCTTCCTCAATGTTTTGCACACACACACACACACACACACGCTATAGGAGTTTAATTCCTATATGTCGTGTGTCTGCAGAGGACTGTTTTCAGCTGTCCTCCATCCTTCACTCTGTCTCTGCATCAGACAGGCCCGTGGAGCTGCACAACACACACCCTACATGACTGTACACCATCAACCGTAAAAAAAAACGCTTTAAGTGTTGACACCCAAGCCTTCCTCACTTCCACTTCTCTCTCCCTCTCTCTCCACTCTTCACATAGCTCAGTGAATAGGGCTCTCTGTGCTTTGGTGGATTTAACTTTAGGTTCTGTCTGTCGCAAACAATCTCTCTCTCTCCCATCGTCACTCTGAAATAGTACAGCGGAGAGGCCAGCATCATATTAAAGGGTGTTTTCCACACCATGAAAGCAAAGCTCACACTGCACACACTGTGCAGACTTTGAATTAACACAGAAGAGAGGAGGGGAAGTGGCCGTACGCGGGCTATAGGTACTAGAGGTAACACAAGAGTAGGAACTCACAATGCAAGTGTTCATCTCTAATGCACCACAGAACTGACAAGCCATCTGGGATCATTTACCTTTGTGTGAAAATCAAATGGGGAAGAAACTGTTTTTTATCCAGGAAACGCTGAATGCATACACTCTGTTTTGCATGACATTCAAGCAAATAAAATCTCAAAGATGTGACAGTCTTTATTACAGGGCTTAGGACTCTTTAATGATATTGTGACAGCAGGAGAAAGCATTACTCAGTCACCTCAATACCTGGTGACACCTCTTATGCTTCTTTAAACCTATGTTTTCCCTGTCAATGTGGTAACTGACGAGAGGATATCATTAATGTTGTGATAATTCTGTCATTCTAAAATGAAGCTCACTGTGGGGTTGTGTTAAGCCTCCACTGTGAGGAGTTAGCACTAGGAGAAACAACGCACAGGAGGCATGTGTGTTATTGCTGCAGAAGGAGCCATGCCATTAAAAACATTCAGTACTGAATATTCACAGTAGGCGCTAAGTGTAATTTGGGGTAAACCATGTGAAAACAATTGACAGGTAGCAAATAAAGTAGTTGGTAAAAGCATGGAAAAGGAGATTAATCTAATCAGATCCACAGGGGGAAATGAGGCATTTCAGAGGTTTTTATTTTATGCATTTTAGGTTTTTCCAGATACACACATCCCTCAATTAGCTGTAACACCTGAGCTTCTACAGCTAAAAGGGTTTGAACAGGTCATCATGAAAAATATATATAAGGAACCAATGAGACAAAAATACAACCCCCTGCACTTCTGAGTGACAGTTATTAGATACAATGAGCACTCCACTCAATAATTGTGGCTTCTGAAAGAGATCGACTTCTAGTTTTCTCGTTATCTGCAAATAAAAATGCCACTGAAGCAAAGAAATAAACTGCTGATCTCCAAGGAAACAGGCATGCTCATATAAACACAATCCTCCCTCTGCATACATGCATGGTCAGACACATGCATGGAACAACACAAATTGGTGCCGTCACACATGAGTGTCCACTTGACAGGCATACAGATCCATTGCACCGATCATTTATCAGTTCATGCCGACATAACATGCCACCATAACATCACACTAGACTTACACAAACCGAAACAGAAACAACAGGCCTTCCCTGCTATGTCTTTGTAGTGTGAGCATGCCATTAGTGTGTGCAATAATGGAACTATATGTGGAGGGAAAGGAGTGGTTGCATTTAACTAGCCTGCAGAAATCAGATAACTCTACTCAGCACATACTGAAGGCACTTAGGCATCAGACAGCAGTGATGGAAGTGAAAGGAGAGTGAGAGAATGAGCAAGAAAGGGAGTGTGAGGAGGATGCCATGGACATAAATGTTAGAAGACAAGTACATCTTCCATGTGGGGGGTTTTGTGCAAACTGGCATGTTCACACCAAATGGGACCAGGACATTCTGCCTTCTACGGATTACACACGCTGACCAACAGACAAACAGTTTCTAGTTTCCCTGTTGGCTGTTTCCCACTTTCCTCATTCTCTCCTGCTCTCTCTCTGTTTTTCTGCCTTTTCTAGTTTCTTAATTTCCTCTTCAGCTCCCTACTCTGACTCTAAAACACCCCCTTTCTATTTCTTTCCCAGCATTCATCTCTTCTCCATATTTCTAGTACACCTCATTATCTTTTTCTACTTATTTAATTAAGCCCAGAACCAGGACTGAAACTCCGTAATCAATTCGAGGGATTTAGCTGCAGACCGTAGTTTCATTCATTAGCGCCCACACATGTACAATATGCAAATACATTATTTACGAGTGATTAATATACCATCAGACACTGTGTAACACAGCAGTAAACATACATCTACACAGTTGTATGTGTACTTTCACAACTTCACATGCTTTTGCTCCTTCAGCTCTGTGCTCTATACATTTCTCATTATAAATCTGATTAAAAGACATTATGAACCAGAAGTTCATAAACCAATAAAGGACTTCCTCTGAACTGCACAACCCCCTGATCTGCAGATTAATAAAATGTCCAGAAGCTGCTGTGACTGTCTCTGAGGAAGTGCAGTGTGGCTGCCGGCAGTAGCAGGGGCCAAAGCTGGAAGTGGAGCCGCTTGTTTAGCAGACCCACCCTGACCAGCACAAAGAGGAGCAACGCCCACCTCCGCCAACAGCCAAACCAGACAGCACCATGATTGGCCAGCTGGATGACCTTTGATCCCCGTTGTATTGTGGTCTCAGCTGGGACAACCCTCCCCCTTGTGTGTGTATGTGTGTCTGTGTGTGTGTGCGTGTGTGTGTGTGTGTGTGTGTGTGTATGTGTGGACAACAAAAGACAGCCAAGTCCAAATGCTGCAATCAGAGCGGTGAAAGAGGGGAAATGGTCTAAGGGGAAATGGTGAGCATGTGTGTGTTTGTGTAACCGTTTATGTGTGTATTTCTGTGTGTAGTGGATGGGGGTGGTGTAATTATGTTCTAGTTGTGATGACTGACTTGCAGCGGTGATTAGCTACATCAGATCTAATTTATACACAGCAGCCTCTAGGTGTGGACTTCTATCCCTCCTCATATCACAACTCTAGACCAATACTTGACTTCAGTATCACATATATCATATTTGTATCCATTCCAGCAACCCCGAATTTGCTGTAGTTCCATTTGTAAGTGTTTCTTATGGTTGTATTATTTGAAACTAACAGCGAATATATTTTTCAGTGGAAATTTGGAAGGAAACAAATTTGACTTAAAGCTTTGCTGAAATGCCATTAAATCAAAAGTCAAGTTTTTAACATTATCTTCAAACAAAAACTGCAAGGAGCTCTGAGCACTTATTAAATTTAAATGAGATCTCTGAAATAGCAGCCCGGTATTTTATGAATTAAAAATAAGTAAAACTTGTAGATTCGCACTTTCATTTAAGTCTTAATAACCTCAGTTCAGCAGAATCAGGTTATGATACAGAAAAAGGAAAGCCAAACTGGAGCATTTTTTATTTATAAATCTTGTTGGATAACAGTTTAAAAAAAATGATAGAGTTTCAAGAGAGATAGTAGAGTTAATAATAGTACCATCGATCCATAGTTGCAATGTTGTTACAATGGGGGCATCACAAGAGGTAGAAAAGATGTAACAGGAGTCTGGATAACATCACAAGTTTCAATATACTCACACACCATCCTACAATTCCCCCAAAACTTCCAAACTTTACATGTCTTGTTTAACTGCGCACTTTTTCCACATAGATGTCACTGAAGACGTTATCCAGCCTTTTATCCACAGGCTGAGTAGTACTACCTGTGACAAGTAAACTGACTGTGCACACAATCATTACAGCACTCCATAAAGTAGACCATGGTGGACAGAAAAACATGTCCCACTGAACCCACTTCTGGTCCATACCTGGTCTTACATCTGATATGGCGTTCCATCAAGCCCATCTGAGCTCAGACCAGGGCTTCTTGGGGAAGCCTCCATGAGCCCTACGCCTCCTCTTTCCTCTCCTATAAAAAAGTGCCTCCGTCTCACTCTGAGGCAGTGGGTGAGGGTACAGACCACCACCCCCAGCAGCATGACTGGCTGTTTGAGGAATGCCATGTCATGGAACAGATGGAGCTCCACAGACAATGGAGCTGCACGCATTTACTAGGCCTATATATGCAGGCATGTGCCAAGTGTGTAAGGGTGTGTGTGTGTGTGTGTGTGTGTGTGTGTGTGTGTGTGTGTGTGTGTGTGTGTGTGATTGAGTGAATGCATTATGGCTGCAGCCTCAAGCTCAAGCTGAAAGCCACACTTTGGCACTTTTACTCTGACGTTCCACCAATCTCCTTTGAACATGAGGAACTTCAAGTGAGGAGGATCAAATTAGGCTGCAGCACTTTTTGTTACAAGGAACAGACTAAGCCCTGCAGAACTTTGAAGATGATGTAACCATGCCCTAAAACACACTGATTCCCCACAGAGCATGAGGCAATGGAGGGAACAGAGGGAGAATCCTGCAAACAGACAGGTAGAATTATGGCCCATATGTATATTCAAACTCAAGGCGCGTATTTCAGTGGCCACGCTGTCCCATAAAAAAAACATATGTATTATAAAAAACAAAATAAAATCCTGCAAACACTGAAACTATATGCAATCATTACAACATGTATGAACAGATGAAGAGTCCAGGAGTCGATCGATATCACATTATCTCACTTCCAAGCCAATAATGAGGCAATGAAAGTGGATTTATGACAGTGATCGGTGTAATCTGATCATATTAGGCGGCTGCATTTTATTAGTCGGCCTATAAAGTTACAGCTGATTATTTTCTTTGCCACTAAATGTTTCCATCAATCCGGGACAATCTGTGTTGCGGTAGTTTGGTATGAGAGCTTATTGCAGTTTCTTATTACATTATGATTAGCCCACAGTGTTCTTTTTTTCCCCTAGTGGAAGTGATAAAGGCTGAAGCTGCCACATTTCATTCATTTCACACATAGTACGGGCCCACTGGCGAGATTCACATCCACAGGCGATGCAGTGGATTTCAAACATTTTAATTAACCCGCAAGTCACGAACCGATGAGTCAATGTCCTGAGTGGGTCGTGCGGTTGTTGAGACGCGCATTCATTCATTATTATTATAGTGTCAGCTCGTGCAGGGATGCCAGATTGGACGGGAATCCGGTAAAACTCACCCAAGAGAACGACGGATGATCGGCTCCCCGCACCTCCTCCGTGTAAATCCAGGACCCCGGACGGAAATATGTCACACAGGACAATAATCTGTAATTGGTAATTTTCTCCAAATCGTCTTAATCCGCACCAGATAGAGGCGATGTGTGGGAACGATGTGGAGCCGCAAATGAATCTGATCGGTGCACACACACACACACACACACACACACATATATATATATAAATAAAAAAAAACACACACACACAGAAAGGTTTACAAGACCGATTCAGTCTTACTCGTGCAGTGGAACCAAAACAAAAAAAAAAAGAAACACCGGCAGTGGCTTTTCCACCGAGGATTCGGTTAAATTGTTGTATCAGTAGTAGTCTCGGATGCTTTGGTTGTTGACTGTGCACTTACTGGGCTGCTTCCCCCGGCTCCACCCGCTAACCCAGCCTTCCCAGTGCGCCCATTGGCACAGGCGGCCGGACATGCAAATCCACTCTTCCCATTGATGTTTTCCAGAGAAGAAAAAAAAACATGCGCAGGGCACTGTTTCAGTCACTCAACTGCGCCACCGTGCGTTACTCACATTGTGTTACTCCAGTGATCCCAATGACACTGGTCTATAAGTAAAATACCTCCAGAAAAAAGTAGAAAAACGTTACCATGTTTGAGTCACTAATAAAAAGAATAAGTCAAAATTGGTGGTTGGTTGTAGTTGTCTGAATGTTTGTCTCAGAGCTACCGGATCTACTTTAACCCTTTCATGCATTGTGGTCACTACAGTGGACAGTTCTTCTCCAGCTGTTCTCTTGTATATTCATAGGTTTTGTTGTTTTAGTTCCATATGAGCCAACACAGTGGACACTTATGCAACATCCCATAATGCACTGCAATTCATACCATTACTATAACTTTGCTGTTCTTGATAAACCTGATCTGCACTAACATGTTTAACTGTAAATCAGTTGTTATTTGTTAGACAAAAAGAGTTGATTTTTGCATATTATATGAGGTAATAACTAGCATTGGAGTATGGTAAAATGTGAGAAAACATCAAAATAGCAGCCTTAAAAATGCTTTTATTTCATTGTTTTCATTTTACTTTCTGATATTGGGTTTTAAATACATATTTCTTTACTTAAAAAATTAAATGCATGGACATTTTTGTAACTCCATGAAAAAAAAAAAACTGGATGGCAATTTTTTTTTTTTTTATGCCTAAGGAGGTATAAAAACACTCCTGAAAAAAAAATCTTGACTAAGGTTCTCATAATTCATGCATGAAAGGGTTAAAACACTGTCTCCACATCACAACACATTCACATTTTCAGGTTCTCTCTGGTGGAAGATTTAGAAATCTATTGTATAAATGCACATTAACCAAAATATATTTATTATATGTGTTGAAAACATCAGCTAACCAGCACTTTCGTCATCTTTTCCTATTATATCTTATCAAAGTGTGTAAGATTTTGCACATTTAATCTCCAGGGCGTACAATTTCTAAAAAGAAATAGATGAGAAGAAAAGATTAAGATGCTTTCTTTGTCAGTATACAGTAGACATGCACCACACACTGAAATTGACCTGCTTTTAACCCAACACACCACAGACTAGGAGCAGTGGACTTGCCATATTAAGTGTCCAGAGAGCAAATGAGCCTTGCCAAATGATGCCTTGCTCAAGGGCACATCAGCCAACAACTTTCTGCCAGTCAAGGGAATTGAACCAGCGATGCTTTGGTCACAAGCCAACTCTCCAGACAACTCTCCAGTCTTTTAGGCCATGGCTGCTGATAGGCTGACACCTATACTTAAGTAGCCTACAAGATTTACACTTCTATTATTTCTTCTTCTTTCTTCTTATTATTATTTCATTTTCTTTACCTTTTTCAGGCACTTCCCATAGAAATACCAGAGAAGTGGTTTAAGTTATGGAACAGACATCTATTAAGGTTCTTTAGGAAAGGTAAAAAACTTAGGATCAAATTTGAAAAACTACAAATTGGAAAAGATAATGGGGGCATGGCACTGCCCAATCTTAAGGAGTACTACCATGCTGCTCAAATAACTCCCATATTAAATTGGTGTGATGTAAATTATGTTTCAAAATGGAAAAATATTGCACAAGAAATACAGCGAAGAGAAATCTCAAGTATTATTGCAGACTGATACAGTCAAGAACAAACTCAACCAAGTAGATACAGTGACTCTTATGTTAAGAACGTGGCTAAGTGTAATATGAAAATACAAATTAGAACGGGAACTCCCTTTACTTCAGTGGCCTGCTTAAAATAAAAACTTTACCCCAGGTACCCAGGACCTGAGATATAAGCAGTGGATTAATAAAGAGATAACAGCTTGGTGTGTCTTATTTAAGGATGGTCGCCTTAAAAGTTTTCAAGAATTAAAAGAGGAGTTTGACTTGACAAATCAAGACCACTTCCTACAATTAAGGGACTTTTATGATGAAAAAATAAAGCACAGTATTGATTCTAAGATTCTAATGAGCTTGTAAAATTTTTTTATTGGAGTATATCATTCTAAAAAAATACATAATTATATCCTCTCTTTACACACATTTAATGGAGAAGAGAGGTTGTTACACTTTGGACGTGAAACAGAAATGGGAAAAAGAACTAGGAATTGCTGTCTCAGAGGAGGAATGGGTAAATGTCTGGAGAATTCAACGGATAACCTCTTCTTCAAGGATTTGGAGGGAACTTTGCTGGAAAAATATAATTCAATTTTTTATACCTCCTAAAATTACAGCTACATATTTGTCCAGAGTTCAACCTTGTTGGAGAGAATGTGGAGATGTCACAGTGTAAATCATGGTCATGTCTTTTGGTTATGTCCTAAACTTGCATCATTTTGGGATAATGCTTGTTCAACAATTCTTAAGATATTGGGTTATGCAATTCCTAAAACATGTTTGGTGATGTATTTCAGAAAAATTTTTGGTAATAATGTAACGATAGTTAGTTGCTAAAAAAAATACTATTAGCAGCCTGTAAAAAGGCTATTACCAAAAAATGGTGCAGATTAGAACCACTTACAATTAATGATTGGCTACAAATTATGAACGGAATATTTGAGATGGAGATTCTGACCTATAGACTGAGGACTCAAGAAGTGCAGTGTCAAGATAAATGGGAAAAATGAACAATTTTCATTTCAACATCACATTACTAGAATCAATTGTCACAAAGGTTTTTTATGGTCAGCGTATCCCAAATCTCCCTTATGTTTGTACTGTACAAAATTCAAAACAAAACAAAAAACTAAGAAAGTTAAATAAGAATGATGACTCTAAGCTTTCATGACTTGAATTTAAAAAAAATGTTAAACCAACAAAATGAGCCACATAGAAAAAGTACAAATTAACACAACAGACAAAATACTCCCATGATCTGAACCTTTCAGTAGCTCAGTGTCTTTATTAAATTTGCTGCAGAATAACATAGAAACAAATCAAAATTCACTTCTTTTTGCAATTTTGCTGCAAATAAAGAGAAACTGATATGCATATGGATGTAAACCTGACTTTAATCTGCTTGAACTCATGTATTCTCTCATGAAAATGTGGGACATTGTCTCAACATGTGGGATGTGGGAACAACAAATAAAAAATGCAGAAATGCAGTGAAGTCCCACACAAAGCAGGCCACCTGGTCACTACAGTAAACAATGCAAACTAGTCATGATGTTTGGATCAGTACATCATCAGTAAAGGACTTTTAACAATACCTAAGTTTCTCCCCTATTTTCCACTCAGACTGTGAATTTAATATCCCAACATTAAGATTTAGATTAAATTCAGAGATTCAAAACTGCTTTGGCTTAAATGATGGGAAATTCTGAATACATTATTCATTTATTGCAGGCATAAAACTGTCCATAATTAATCAAATGAATATCAGAGACTGTCAAATCAGTCTATTAAAATATAAACTGCCACTTTTATAATTTTGTACAGACTTTTAGTCGCAGAGGTGTACAAGATCCCAGAAAACAATATGAACACCATAATCACAGGGTAGCTTTGACTGTGCTGGTAAATATTAGAATAATATCTAGGGGACTGACGTTAAGATAGAATAGGGAAAAAAGACACACAAAAAACCCTTTAAGCAAAGTTGCTATAATGCAGTAAATTCAGTCAGGATAATTTCCCATAAATGGTGTTCACACTGTGGTCCCCAGTTGACTTAAACTATACCATCACATTATTTCTCATTCAGCAATAACAATAAAAACCTACTGAATAATCAAATGTCTTGAGATTTTCCCTTCACACATTCAAATGGTCATTCAGAATGTGTTTCCTGACATACACAATGTTTCACTTTATAAATGAATTGGCTCTGCAAGAAGTCAGGCCTGGCCAGTCCCGTATGGTCTCTAATGAAAAGTCTGGCCAAAGAGCCGATGCTGCTCCTATAAACTGAAGCCAGCTGCTCCTTACATGTAGTCAAATGCTCCAACTTTCCATTGCGTGAAACTACAAGAGAAGAATGCGCTTTTTCTTCTCTCAACATGTGCTGCAGTCATTAAGTGTGGCCGATTCCCAAAACTCAGAAAAATAAACTGTGATTTTGATGTAGTGTACCACAGCCAACCTTCCTGTAGGAACAGCTCAGCAGCTGCACTGTACTGAATATAATAGTGCTCAACTGAAGGATACTAAAAGCAGGTACTAATGGAGATCCAGTAAAAGGCTTAAAATTATTTTCTATCAGGCTTTTATGCTGTCAGTGAAAGCCTTGCATCTCTGTTCCTGTAGTGTGAACATTAGCGTTTTGGGAGCAGTGAGTGCTGTGCTCTTGACTGAAGAAAAAAAATGCCTTGAAACAAAAATAGTTCCCTTAGAAATAGGTGCATCCTTGGAACCATTAGGTAATGTTTTACAGTACATTACAAGTGCCAAAATATCTCCATGATGCACAACGGTCAATACAAGAAAAACATGTGGCCAGTGTAAGGTCATAAACGGCCTCTGGTCGATGACAGATCTTTAATCCTGAAACAGAAAGATCAATACAGCATGAAAAAACGCTTGACACCTGCCGATAATGTTCAATTGATGATAAATATCGCTCACTTTTTATTTATTTATAAAAAGCACTTCACAGCACACACAAAGTACAGTATAAATGTGTCACATCGAGTCAACACATACAAAACAGAATCTCATAATATGCTGTTTCATGTCAAATATACTTCAAAATGCAAGGCCATTACTGAAGCAGCCTCTTTTAGACTGTGTTCACTAATTCCTCTGATAATCGTCTCATATTCTGCCAGTCATGACATTTAGGAGAAAGCTTTATTCGGCAATTTATCAGACAGCACAAAAAAAAGACACCATTTGGCAGCATCAGCCTGGCAATGCAGGGCTTATTATCTCTCCTTAAGACAGAAGATAGCCGTTCTCTTGGAAATATGTCAGATCTTACCGTCACGCTGAACCATGAATTCATTAGCCATGGGAGCCCCGAGGATACATATCTTGTCTCCTGAATATGTGCACACACATCTGCAGAAGTCTGCATTAGCCTCGGTCCTGTGTATTTTCTGTGAGTATGAACTATGATCATTAGGTTAATAAGTCCAAAATGACAAATCAAACTGTTTAAGTTAACAGATACTCACCATATATTTCATTATCATCGATTATTATTATCATCAATAACTCTCTTAACCTGTGTGTCAAGTTTCGATGGCTCATCACCGGCTCACACACATAGTGTTGCACAAAAATGAAAAGGCAATGAAAGTCAAGCACACTTGTAGTCCTCTTTGAAGGACATTTGACTGGTTCTCAGTCTGATCAACTTTGTCCAGTTCATTCTGAAAAAGGATTAGGTGTCATCCTGAATAATGGAAAAGAAACTAAAAAAATGGCGCTCTCATCTATGCGCTGGCTTGTGCTGCCTGTTCAGCCTGCCTTCGCTGGTTGTAGGTGTTATACACATCCAGAAACATGTCCCTGCATGGTATATTCGCATTTAGTTTGGAGCAGATGAGGAAGGAGCCAGCCATCTTTCGGTGGAGGGAATAAGTCTCTTCAGGTGGAGGGGTGAGGCGGTGGCGGAGCATGACTGGAATGAGGCTCTGAATGCGTTGGGTGGTGCTCTGGGTGCCAAAGTCAAAAGGTTCTGCAGATGCAAAGGCTTCACCGAGGATCATCACCGCCTCCACATGGGCATCCTCAAAGGCCTGGAGCAGAGGAGGAGGAGGCATTACAGCAGATATTTGACTGAGCATAACAACCAAGATATGTCAGCTTTTAGATCACAATGGCCTTGTTCACAACTGGCATTAACATGTCTTTGGTGATCTGACCAAAAGTGTGAATTCACCAAAGAACTAAAATCCAACTGTTCAGACCACATTCAGAGGTGGTCTGAGCTGCATATGATCATGCTGTTTCAGTAACGCATACACAGATGTGTTCTGAGCCACACACCTACTCGGCTGATGTCCTCTGAGTAAGCAGATGTACATATTTGTGCTCCGATGGACTCCAAGTCCATTTTCAATCTAAAAATCTCAAAGAGCCCAAGGCAGCTGTAGTTCAAGAGGCTGTTCACAGACTGGAGAACTGGTGGTTCAATCCCCAACCCCTATCCACATGTCAAAGCATCACTGAGCAAGATATTGAACCCTAAGTTTCTCCCAGGCTTTTCCACTAGTGTTTTTGTGTATGAGTGAATGTGAAACATTGTAAAGTACTTTTTCTGATATGAATTTAACGTGTTAAACTCTGAAACAGTATAAGACAATACAGGATTAGCTGATAGCAGAAGCGTAATTCCCATAAAACAGTTAGGATGAGCAAACAGCAGAGGTAAGACAAAATTAATAATCACAGTTTCATAATGCAACCTTTATTTTTGCTCTTCTTTAGCTCATTCAGTGAGTTTTAGCTGTAGAGAAATCATACTTGTACTGTTGGATCTTAGTGTTAGCCTAGCTGCAAAGTTTGTTGCATTGGTCTTTAGTTTTATGAAATTACTCATGACACGTGCTGGTCTCAGACTGTTAGCTTGTTTTTGTTAGTTGCCCATTAAAGTGCCTGTGATTTGAGTTGTGTTCTGTTGTCTTAAAATTGCTTTGTTGAACTTTAAGCTGATGTTCTTCTTGATACATGGATGTATAGCATGTGTATACTGCTACAAATGTTGTGTAGCGTTACCATGGCAACTCCGACTGAACAGCAGGTTTAAGAGGTTACAAAAGCACTAAATAAATGCCATCCATCTACCCTGGAAATCAACTTTATTTTACTTAAGCGACATATAACTAGGGCTGGATGATATATATTATATACTCATAGCAAAATGTATATTATTTCATCTAATGTTTTATTGTTTGTATCATGACTCATAAATCACCATGTTTACAGCTATATTATTGCCATTTCAGTACAGTCAAAACAGTATAGACACATGCAGGAAAATCACAAGGGCAACGCAAACAAATATGGAGGAGAGTGAATGTGACAGAATAATACCAAACAATATTTGTTTTATGGGAACGTCAAATGAAGAGGAGGAATTAAAATAACCAAATATAATAAAGTACAGTATGGCAAGGTTGAGAACATTTCTTAACTGACTATACAGAAATTTACAGTATTCTACACCATTACTGTGGTATTAGATTGTATATATCCCCCAGCTCTAATTATTACATGCCAAGGGCTTTATCCAGTTTGTTTTGTTCTGATATCTTCTTTGACAAACTAGGCAGTGTTGCTTTATCCACTCAAGGACAACAGATCTTTACAAATGGAAATGTTCAATTGTATGTACAGTAGTGACGCAAGATCTGATTACAAGTGAATGCACTCTAATGGAGGGTGGTAACACATATACTAGCTGCACGAAAGCCAGGGTTGAACAGTGATTACACAGAATATTAAACACAACCCTTAAGACTTAAGTAAGACATGTTTTCTCAAAATTTGTGCATATATTTCTTGGCTTAAAGGGGTCATATTTTATTAGTCTTTGGGTACATTTATTTGTGTATTTGGACCCTAATAGTTAAAAAAAATAATAATAATTTTAACCCCCCCAGGCACTGCAAAGCTATCTTTATATTCATTTTGGAAAAAAATGGAGTGGATTTCTACAACCTGTTTGAATTCTTTCTTAATTTGTTTCGTCTATAACTAGTTACATCATGACATTTGCACATGTAAAAGGTCAAGACTTCTGATGAGCATTTCTCCATGTACCCCATAATTTTTTGTCAGCAGCAATGGTTGTAGTCCATACTGAAAATATGTCCAAACTTCGAGCCAATTACCTAAAATATTCAGTTGTTGGTTTTATTAACAAACACAAGTGGCCAAATGGGACAGAGCAACATAGTCAACAACCTGGAGGGGGTGGGGTGTGAAGTGGCTCATGTGCATTTAAAGGGCCAGCACTCAAAACTACCTTTCTGGTGTCATTACTCAGAAATAGGGTTGAAGATGGACCTGTGGAGTTGAATTAATGAGGAATTCAGTCCCAAGCATAGCATTTACAGTTTATGTAGACCACAGGGAAATGTTTTAAAATGCATAATTCAATTTAAAAAAGCAAAATATCACTCCTTTAAATACACTGTTTTTCAAATAAAACTGTTCTGAAAATAACAATATAATATAATGATAAAGTACTATGACTGTAGGGGAACAACATCTTGCACAACAAGTTAGATGGGGTGAAGAGATGCACATAAATGGAAAAGACAGGAGACAACACAGATAAACCGTATCAAAAATGGATGAGCAGAGCACTGTAAGCAGGGACTGAAATACCTTACCTTGGCCTCAAATCCAGTCAAGAACTTCAGATCCTTTGATTTAGAGAGAACAGTGGCTCGATCGCCCACAGAAGCTGCATGAACCACCTTAACACACAACACACAATGTGGTAGTTGAATGAGTCAGCTAGCATTTAAAATGCAATTAGATGAACACTACATGCACTGCACGACATGAACATATAGTTGTAGAAAATTTAGCCAAAGAATCTAGTGCTCAATTATTTACAATGATCTTGTTGCATAAATCATGTTGTGTGGCTCACTGCACTGCAGCTCATAATCTTATTCAGATTGCTTATACCTGTATGTAGTCATCTGTGAATGACTCAGGGTAACTTCTGCACGCTCCAAAGTCCAGCAGAACAACCTAACAGCAGTGAAAGAGTTCAGTGATGAGACAGTTTGGATAAATATGAAATGTTTAGCATTAATCTATATACCAGTTAAATACAGATTACACTGAAAAATGTATTGTAGGATTTTATTTTCCTGCACATGAGATAATGCATTTGCAATTTAAGAGAATGTCGTTTTTTGTTTCTTTTTTTTTTCATAATGTGTCCCCCACACACACACCTTGTTTGTGTCTGCATTGTAGAAGAAGTTGGCCCAGTTTGGATCTGTTTGCATGAACCTGAATTCAAACAACTCCCTGAGACACAACTGGAGGATGTTGAAACCAATCTGGAGAGTAGGGAAAGAAGTTGTGTTAACCGCTATATTACTCTGCATGCAAGATCCTCTCCACCTAAGGAGTTACATGTAGACCTTTATATCCAAATTCATATATATTAATCCCCCCACTGTATTTAAGTCCACACTAAAAGTAAGGTTTGCTTTAATAAACTGGTATAGCTTAGAAGTAAATACAGATGTATATGCAATGGAATAATATATTTGATAATTGAGGAAAAAAAACCTCGATAAGAATTTCTGCTATAATCATGTGAAGTGAAACATTTCTGAACCTGGTTCCTCGTCTCCTGGTCCAATTCTACACAGCGATCCAGTGGGACACCCTGTACCAGCTCCATGGCCAGAACCCTTTTTCCTGACAGCTCATCAATCACCTCAGGGACTTCAAAAAACTCATCACCCTCTAGCAAAGACCTGCAGGGCCACACACATCCAATAAACAAAAACAGGTTTAGAAAACTTTCATGATGACTTTCATAATATTGAAATACAGTAAAACATAAACTCCATTGTGCAAAAAAGGATAATCTACAATGACTAAATACAACAATCTGATGTTGTCTGCATTAATATAATCTGCATATTCAGCTACTAAAAAGATGTAATAGAGTCCAAACATATGTGCAATTGCTTCATCTCATTTTGTACCTGTATTACAAACCCCATTTCCAACATTGTATTTAAAGTAATAATGATTATAGAAATAAATTATATTAATGTAATTATAAGTGGGAGTAACGGCTTTGTAATACAAATGAAAAAATAAACTAAACCCCAAAAATTATAGTTGAAATCATGAGAGGTACCGGTAGTATAAAAGCAGTATAAATGCAGAGTGTAGCAGAGAGAGAATCACTGAGGGAACTTCCACCTAATTATAGAGTATCACCTCTGAATTTCAATGGCCAACCTGCAGTGGTTTCTATTCTATGCAGTTAAATGGTGTGTAACGACTTGCCAGCGGCCTTCTGTGGAGGAGGAGTTATAGTTGAATTCACCACATAAACCTACCTGAACTTCTTGGCGCACTCTGCTTCCCTCTTATAGTCACACTCCCATGCAAGCTCTCTCTGAAGAACCTCTAAACTGCTGTCTGCGAACAGACCTGTGGAAAAATAAATAGAAGAAAACTCAGCTCAGGGAAAACCAAAGAAAACACAATGACTCTGTCATTTTCTAACACACACATACAGCTCTTACCAATAAACACATTTAGCAAAATCTCACTTTATATGTGACATTAAGTCAAGGGCGTGCTATTAAAACACAGAATTCATTATGTATTATAACCATGTTCTTAAAATATCATCTAAACAAACATCATTAGATATGCTTATGAGCGCACACTTCTGACAGCAATAATGACTCAAACGTGGGCTCCATTCTACAAACACTGACCCTGTGGAGGTGAATTGTAGTCTCATATTGTTTGGACTGTGCCTCAGCTTTAGAATGTTATTGTTCAAAATTAACGTTTAGGCATAAAGTGCACCGAACTGGCCATGTTGAGAAAGAAACTGGTCATGTATGAAGCACAAATGGTAATGGTATGCTCACCAACTGCAGTTTGACCTACAACTACAGCACCACCCAATGGCCAAAGTGCATTTTGAAAATACTACAGAAATGCAGGCAACAAAGACAAGTAGAGGAACTCTTTGGTCTACTCTGAACAGCTAATGATATTTGACGGTAAATGACCTAAGAAACTCAAATGTCCTAAAATAAAAAATAACTCAGTCTAGGTTTCCTTTACATAGCATACTGTGTTATATCTGAAAAGTGCAAGTATGAGTGTATGTGCTTAAATCATGTATCACAGATATGTTAATGCTTGTACACTTAAAGAATTATAAGCAAATATCACATGGAAATATACAATTTAAAGCATAGTACTCATTCATGTCAAGTCTTTCAGAACAACTTCTTTATGTAGATGAAAACTGATGTAATTACCGTCTGGCAGGACCACACTCATTTTCAGTACAGACATCAGGTTGTTTATGTCACTGTGAATGCTCTCTGCCACTCCTGGGTACTGGTGTGAATAAGCAGGAATAAGAGGCCATTTAATCAATCATAATTTGAAAAAAAAAAAAAAAAAAAGAGTGGAATACTTCATGAAATTTGATCTAAAAATTTTAAAGAATTAGATGACAAAGTAATAGTAATTTTACTCTGAGCGGCATACTGCTTACTCCTCTGTACAATATGTGAAACATGATTCAAACATAAGTTAATGTAACTATCTTGATATTCCCTTTCGTTTTCAGATTGCTTATTCCTTTATCTATTTTATTCTAGGGATGCTCCGATTCCGATTCCGATTCCGATACCGATACGAGTATCGGGCATCGGCTCTGATACTCAGTGTGTACTCGTACTCGTAAAAGATATCTGATACAAATGCACCGATACCACTTAAGGCCGTGTGACATTCACAGTTCAGTGCGGCAGGTACGCGGCGGTGTAATAATGTGTGTGGAGTGTGAAGAGTGTGGAGATTTTTCTAAATAAATGACGGTGATAAAAGTAATGCTGACTGCAAGTAACGTTAAAGACACAGACAGATACGAACACAGCGTTCTGTGCGTCCTCTGCGTACATTCCATCCATTTTCCAGGTGCTGGTGGATGCGTACCCAGACAGAGTCAGACACCGGGAGTATGGAGTGGTGCAGACGGCCGCCAGCGGACGTGAAAATGAAACTTATCTCTCATTTATCTTTTCTCTACCTGCTGAAGCTAAGCTGTTAAACCTTAATAGCGAAAACGCTGCAATATTAGTATCACATTAGTGTTGCCTCTGTCGTCTCCGTGTTTGTTATTACTGACTTTCTTGCTCTTCTTCTCAAAAAAAAACTTTACTCTTCTTCGTGGTATTTGTCCAGCACGGTTAATTCAGAGCGGCACTCACTGGTGGATTAATTGAGAAACACTCATTCCAACACATTAAATGTCAGTAGCAGCACTTTTTTTCCAGTCAGACTAATGACAACGACAATAAAGCACATTTACAAAAGGAACTAAGAACTGGAATGGGATTATTAAGTACTCGTATCGGTACTCGGTATCTGCAAGTACTCAAATGTAAGTACTCGTACTCGGTCTGGAAAAAAGTGGTATTGGTGCATCCCTGTTTTATTCATTATCATTCATGCCAGTGAAACCTTTTGAATCAGAAAAATTGTAAATATCCTCCTACCTGAATTTTCATTGCAATCTCTCTGCCGTCTTTTAACACTGCATGATGCACCTGGCCAATGGAAGCTGCTGCAAATGGTTTGTCTTCAAAGGAGAGCAACTTCTCTCGCCAGCCAGGTCCCAGATCCTCGTCTAGAACTTTCTATGTATAAGTAAAGACATATAGTGGCTGTTAACGTAACTTCAGAACAAATTGAACAACTGTATTTCCTCATACCTCAACCTTATCTAAAGCTTGTATTATAAGTAGAGTAAATAGTCTTATTTTAGTAAAAGGTGCTTACATTCATCTGCCAAGTGGGCATGAAGTCTGCGCTCTGTCGGACTCTCTCAAAAATCTTTTGCAGCTGCGGGTTGATGAAGGAGTTATCTGAAATGAAAAGACGACAGAGTAGCTACCCAGAAATCCTCTGTGTTCAAGTGGGATATTGGAGTGTTGTTGTAGCTGCATTATCTACCTTGTATACTGAGCATCTGTCCTATCTTGAGTGCAGCGCCTCGGACCTTACATAGTGTATTGACTATTCTCTCAGCATTGGCCTCTGAGAGCAAAGGGGAGTCTAACAGGGCCTTCATATCTACAGAACAGACAAAAGAGAAAGAATAAGAGTCAGAGATTACTACCAGTGAGATGACACACAGCATATTACAAGTAGAAAAACCATAAATGGTGGTACAACAGGGAGACTGAATTATCTTCAAACAGCAGCAAACACTAAATAATAATGCCCAGGGGTTGAACTAACCACTCACAGACTGGAGTACTTAAAACACAGACTCTGTTCGTTTAACATGTTTTAAAGCCACTATTAAATGTCTTGTTAGCGGGTTTGATTTGAAGTCGGCCCAGTGGCCGACAGGTGCCGACACATTACAATTTTCTCTAGGGCTGACCAGCTGTCCATCTGTCTGCTGGATCTGCCAAGTGTGCACTGAACCACAAGCAGCTTTACAGGATGAGAGGAGAGGATGGCAGGAGACAGAAGAGGAGGAGCTAGACAAGAATATGTGTACCTCCTCTCTGTTTGCCTCCTAGTGACTGCTTTGCCACTTCTGCGATGGCACCAATCCCCAGACCCACTGCCAGTCCTGCAAGGGAGACAAGAAGACAAGTGATTTTTAGCCAGCAGGCGGCAAGCTTCGTTATTTTATAATTATTTTACAACATTATATTGTAAAGGTTTGTCTTTTTCCTGCTGTACGTTAGCTGTCTTACAACCTGAGGAGCATCCAAAGAGATTCTTTAACTATATATGGATATTATTAAAGGAAATCTTTCTTAAATTGCTATGCACAGAATAGGGAAAAATGGGAAAAAGTACAACTGTCTTACCCCCAAAATTAACTAGCCTGCTGATTCTTGTGGCAGGTACCTTTCTCTCTCGGGCACGATCGCTCAACTGAGTGAAAACAAACAAGAACAAAAAGATTTCAGACCATATGCATTTAGTTTAGTTTCTTTCTTAAGCCACTATCACTCATTGCTTAATAAGTCTTGCGCTATGGAGACCCAAAGAGCATAAACTTACAGACAGGATAACCTTGAGTTACATCATAAAGGCAAACGTATATGGTATGTCATTACATAACATGTGTCTACTCAAAATAAGGTCCTGGAAAACTTGCAGGGGTTAATGCAATAACATGCTCTACTACCACTATCAATCAGCAACTACCATACAACCAATCACCAGATAAGAGACAAAATTTATGCATTATTTCTTAAAGTTAGTTATCAGGCAACAAGACATTTTTATGACAGATTCAATTGCATGTGATAAATAAGATGACTATACCTTGCAGTAAAACATCATCACTTTATATAATCTGAGGTTAAAACCATTACCCTTACAACTTAATGAGAAAATATATTTGGGTACTATCTTGATAATAACTAGATGTCAAAAAACACAAAATATCTTTCACCCTGTGTGTTTCAGTCAATACACATGATGTATTGGATATAGGCCAATTGCTACTCAACAAACCTTTTGTCTGACAGGTTTGACCAGGGCCTGTTTGGCCTCCCTGGCTTTCTTAATGTCCTCTGGTGAGAGTCTGGCCACTACTGAGTCATGGACCGACCTGGTCTGGGAGTAGTACCGGTTTAGGAAATGGCTTGTGTGGAGGAAGCGAGCACTCTGCCCAGGCCAGCCTGCCCCTGCTGGAGCAGCTCCCATGGAAGGATTAGCTCCTACATTTAAGAAAAAATATATGTATAATTTAACACAGAAAATCATAGTGCCCTGTGTAAAAGAATCCCTCCCCCAAAAAAGAAACCCAAGATCTGATGTTTAACTTTTTGTCTTAATGTAGTTTTAAAGACAAACACAAATGTAATACTATTACACAAAGGCCAAATACACACTGGTGGTTCCTAACTTTTTGGGAGGGGCAACAAGGAAAGATTTTGTTAAATTTTAAAGCTGGCTCTATTTTTTTCCATTTAGACATCACTGAACTTTGCAAGGCTTTAGTGGAATAAAATGTTATTTGTGAAAAATCCATCTCGTTCAACATCAAGTATAAATGTGTTTAACATCAAGTATAAATTATTAACATTGATATTAGTGTGTTGCTGGAAGAAACAAAGGTTTTCTAACACATATAATAATATGCATCTGTCCCATTCTGTGTATGTTAAGAAGCAGGATTTATTTGACCATACCCGGTGAGGCTCCTGCTTCTGTCTGGATGTCGTCCTTAGCATCAGCTGAAAACTCAGAGCCCATGGCCCATTTGGCTGCTTCATCTGGGTCTATATTGTCCCATCCCTCTGCATCCGGAAAAACGTCCTCCTTAATTGACTGTTGCTACAGACAGAATTGGACCAGTTACTTAGCTAAATAATAACTATATACAAACAGTAAAACTAGAAGTGCAGTTGACCATTATATATATTATCAATTAACTCTTAAATTACTGGTTTGATGAATCCAGTAAGTACATTATCTCAGGATGGGATAGAATATCAGCAAGGGAATACATTATGGTATGACTTTTTCTTGCATCACATTATTGATATAATTTATTAAAACCCATAGTATGATATGAAAATTGTGGTCCAAGTCCACATAAGAAAGAGGCACAAAACTAAGACTTTATGTGTTTCTTTACATTGTTTGTCACCACTTGTTTTATTTGTAAAAAGGCACACATAAAGTAAAAAAGCCAATCAGACATGGGTCATGCCAAGCCCAGAATTTGGAACTTTTCCTTGGTCAGGTCATGGATTTTCATGAAAGAAAAAAAAAAAAAAAAATGAAAACTTCCATTAAGTTCATAACACCTTGAAACCCCCCCAGAATTCTATTTACTTGATTGTTACCCTCTGAGCTAAATTGGTATGTATACTCCTGAATGACCCTCACCAGTAGTTTAGTTTGCACTGCTTTTTCGCTGAAATTTGTAGTGAACAAACAAACAAAAAAAAAAAAACAGTCAAGATAACTTTTACTACACTACACTGTTTTAATGACAAGGCTTCGGTGAGTTGGTAGGGAATGATCCACATTTGAAGAGTTCAGCAAACAAGTTGTTACCTGTACACTGAACAGTCTGCATACCACAACATATATCCAGATTTTAGTGACTTAAGAATACTCCTCACCGAACTGCTGCCTCCCATTACAGTTCCCACCAGTCCCTCCACCACATCCTGTGCAACTTTCACCCCGGCTCCCAGAGAGGAGTTGCAGGCCATCAACCTGAGCTGTTCTCCTTGGGTGGTGAGCAGGGCAGACCCCACCTTACCCGCTCCACGGAGGACCTGAAGGACTTCTGACAGCATCACTACACACAGAGGGGTGGAGACAGGAGGACAAGAAACGAGTCACTTTATAAGGAATTATATGACAATAAAAGTCAATGATTGAAGGCAGAGTCACGCCAGATAGTCATAGAATAAGTAAATCTATAAGGCTACAAGTCCTGTGACAGATCTGGTTTAAGACCATTCTGGTAAAAAAAAAGGGGGACTTATTTTATCTGTCTGTTGTACTGGCTAACCTTGGAGGGTTAAATGATCAAGACATTGGATTTTCTCGTGAGCACGTGTCGCCTTTAGATACAACGCAACGATCACCTACATTGACTACGACTACAGATTTACAAGACACTGTGAAATGACAGGTAATAAGAATGACAAACTCACACCGATAATAGCAAGCTCATTAGCTAGCTCTACTATGACAGTTCATGTTAACCTTGTTGTGTAACGTCATCACCTACTCACCTAGCTTAAAATCGTACGATAGCTTCGTCTGGTCAATTATAAGGTTGAGTTTTCACACAGAAAGACATGGCTAAATGTAATACTCAAGTATTATCAAATGAAATTACTCACTTTTGCGAAAGCTGTGTTTCCCAGGACTTCTTTATAGACCGTCCTCTTCCTTGACTGTCTGGTACAATCTGTTTTGCAACGCTTCAGCACCCGGAAGTTGACGACTTGAACGAGGTCCAATCACAGACGAAAAAGAAGGAAGAAGAACAGGGTGTATGTTTTCAACCAATAGAAGTGCAGAATACAGGATGATGGACGTACACAATTTTTTATTTGGCGCAATTAAAAGAGCATAAGGAGGGCTAAAGTGGAACAGTAACCAATGGGAACTAGGAGGTGTCGTCGCTTTTTAGAAACACTCAGAAGCACATGTTGTACGGCACAGTACACACAGTACAATTTATTATTTTATTATTTATTAAAACAAGATATGCACAATTTTGTCATGTCTGTGTTGTCCTCTCATTGAAACTGCCAAAATTAAAGGCAGTGGCAGAATGTAATGAAGCAAGCTACTTTTCTCAAATTCTCTTCTTAAGCACAAATTTTAAGTATTTGTAATTTTCAGTACTTGTACTTTTCCAGTTTATCAAGTGTAGCCCATTGCACATGTAGTCCATTGCTTATTCACACTAAGCACAGTACTTATAGTACTTTCTTTTATTAGTTTTTTTTTCTTCTCATGATTATAGTTTCTCAAATAATTACTGTCCCCTGAACACCACTTATCTTAAACTGCGCTTGTGATTTTGACACTTTGATAAATCTGGGGATTAAGTGTTCCTACTGTTCAGTGCAGTTATCTCACTTCTTAATGAGAATCTTCTCTTTAAAATTCCTTTGGATTCAGTGAAAAAGGCCATTGTCACAATGAATAAGGCCTAGAATTTTCAGAGATCTATAGCTTTATAAAAACCATCATTAAACATCTACAACATTTACATTAATGTGGCAGTGATACTAACTCAAAAACATGACATATAAAATAAAACCCATTTTAAATTTTGTCTTGCCTCCTAAATATACTATCATTGACATATTTATTGTAGCATAAATTTCTACAGTATAAGCACCATCCAATATGGTGGGGTTTTTAGAGTATCCTTATTCAAAATGAAACTATATTATACAGGTTTCCAGAACATTCATTAAATTTCAGTAATTGAATAATAATAATAATGAAAAGTTGCTGTGTAAGGCTGGGATTTATTATTTAATGTTATGCCCTAATGAGGAGTGGATTAAATTTTTGGGTCATTTATTTTAATGACCAAATGTTAAGTTCATAGCCTGCACATTTCAGTTACGTTTTCAGGCTTATATCTTTAGATAACTTAGGATTCAAATCAATAGCACCTAATGATGTAGGAATAAAATATAATGTACAGATATCAGAGCACTAAACTCCATCACTGACATAGATTACGGCAAACAATGAACAAACTTAGTCTGAATGTCTTTAAATATAATAACACATCATGAGAATATCAGTCCTCTTAAAAAAGATTATTGACAATATTGAATTATGGCCCAGCTCTTTATTTTAATAAATTGATGATATTGTTTTTGTCCTTTTATCATAGAGTTTTGTTTAATCATTTAGGTCATTACGTTTTTGATTAATCTACGGTAGTAATGATATAGAGGATTCTGTAAATAATAAAATATAATAAACATTTACACATCACACTATAGTAATAAAAGAAAGTCATACTGAGTTATGACCCTGTAGACTGTGACAGACTAAATTTTAATTGTCTGGTAGTTGTTCTTTACCACTGCAACACCAAGCCTATAATCTAACGTAACTGCTTTGACACAGAAGATTTGCATCACCATTTACTGTACTATGTCTCCTGAAACCTGAGCAGACATGGTGAATTATTTCCTAATCAATATCAGCAGGGTGTAAAATAAAAGAGTTGTCTTATGCAGACCGGACAACTCAAATACATGTGTGGGTGTGACTACACGTTTCTAGAAAACAAACATGTTTGGTATTGACATGATATAAATACTTTTTTTCTCCATCATCTATCTAGATGTGAATGTTTATATTCAATGTTAATATGGGTAATGGTTAAAATTTGCCAATATAAAAATTATGCTTACATATCCACATTTTTTTTTCTAATCTGTACACAAGCCTAGTATTACAACACTATAATAAATGTGCTTCAATGCAGAACTAAGTCATATTGCTACTCAGGAGAATACTCCAGTATAAGTAAAAGTTGTGCATTCACACACCCTTAAGAATGCATGTATTATAAGCAAAATGTACTTACAGCATTAAAAGTGGTGATTTTGTAGGGAAATGGTCAGTGTCTGTTTTATTAATATTACTGCAGCATTTTATTTCCATTTATGTTCAAGGTTGAGCTCATTTAAAAGCAATACAATGCATGATATTCTGGCCATCATATGTTCCTAGCATTGCTATGTTATGAGAGGCATGTGTGTTTTCATAAAACCTACAGGAGGACGCATTCTATAGCTTTCGGGCAAAAAAAAAAAAAAAAAAAAAAAATCAAGATGAAAAAGGGGTGAATTTTCCCAACCCAAGAAAGGAACAGTCTTTTAGTTTGTTTTAAACATTCAAAATAGTCACTTAGGGATATGTGATTTTTGCTCAACTGGAAAAAGATGCAAAACTATCATCTAGAAACAAACAGAAACTACCACCCTTAGGCACCTCAAATTTATATTAATTTATAGGTAACTAATTTTGAAATGTATTCTTTTAACCCAAAATGCAAACTAGCATGAAAAATACAAAGTGCCGCAGAAACATTACCATGACCTACAACAGAGATGACCACTTCTTATATATATTTCTTTCCATTTCTGCCATTAGATCACCCTACATTCTACACAATGGACCTTTAAATTACACATTTTCGTAATTACATACTTGCACATGCAGTCTGATTTGGTTAACTGTGCAGCCTTCTTTCCACCTATGCCCGTATTGTTTCCTATGACGTAGGCCTCAAGTTACAACATGCTCTTTTTGTTTTGTTTCTCCACCATTAGTCGGGCATATCTACCGTAGATCATTTTGGTAATGGTCGATGCTGTCCTGCTGATTTACCTTTCTCCACACTATGGCTCTGGTTTTGATAATTTAAGACCGATTCCCACCTGTCTGACACAGTGACCTTTGGCTGTGGTACAGTGCAGTCCAGTGGGTTGAGTTTGGAGTGATGGGGCAGTAGAGGGAGGGAGCCGTGTGGACGCCATATATGGGCACACCACCGACTCTGCATCGCTATTGGCTGCGGGCCTTATGCAGCTGCTTGTCAACAAGATGGCCTTCCTCCTCCTGCCGTTTTGACACTGATTATTTTGGTGTCCCCGAGAACATACCGTAAAAGCTTGTGTCACTTCTAAATAGATAGAGTGAGGGGGCTGCTACGAGTCCTAACAAGGCGTACAGTCAGGTAGAGTGTGTTCAGACAACTGACAGCCACACAATCCTCGATAGCAGCCTCCACTAAACAAGGTTGATAATAGAAAGTAGCTGCTGGCTAATGTCGACGCTAGCAAGCAAGTGAGCTAGCTTAGCTACGTGGACACGGATAGTTAACTCGTGTCACCTGCATTTCGCTGGACAAACTGGTTTGGGCACAACGAAATACAACTGTTAGAAACTTGTCATCGACAGTTCACAATTTACGGAGGTTATCTGTGGAGATAAACACGTACAAGGTAAGAAGGCTTTCAAAACAGTTGTTTGCTTTCTCGCTTTTTTACCTTGTTAGCTCGCTAGCAAAAGCTGTCATGTTCTTATGCAGGTAAGTTATGCTATCCAGTTAGCAACCTCTTTAGCTAACAACGTCGGTATTTATTCCGCGTTAACAACGCCATAATTAACTTGACACGATAACATAGTAAGTGGAAGTCGATATGAGTCTGCGTATGTGACATATTGATAGATTGAAAATATAATTGGTCCCACTTAGTCAACTGCGACGCTATGTAAGCTAATTGTTTGCTAGTTGGGTAACTAGCTAGTTTTCGTTTTAATAGGGAAACATTAAAAAGTGATGGCGACATTGAAAGACATAATCAGTCCTGGTCATGTTATTATGTTAATTTTTTCAAATTTACAGCATTTTTCAAGGTTGTCACCGGACAGGTTGGCTTAACTAAGGCGTTTATTGTAGGGTAATAAAGTTACAAGGAATGGGGAAACGATAGGATGACCTGTTGGCCTTGGTTTTTGACAGTAAAAATTATAACAGTTTTGTGTATTTGGCTTAGCTTTGGTATTTCGGGTGAGCATTTCTGAAGAATAAAATGCCTGGCATTGCATAGCTAACTGTGGAGTTTAGATAGGGTGATGTTGTGAGCCAGAGGAGCTGAGATGATGAGTTTGAAGAGGGGGTCTGTTTTCGGTAACGCAGCGACCTAAGTTCATGTTATCTCCTTTTAAAATGATTTCTTTTCTTAAGCGTGAAGTAACTCACATACAAAGAGTACTGTTGATACCGTGTTGTTATTATCAGACAAGATGTGGGGCTTTTAAGATAGGTAATAGGATGATGCACTATGTTGACACAGTGGTCTCTGTGATTGTAGTATCATGCTTGCATCAAAGTCTAACTTGTGACCGTGTTAGAGCACAAACATGCAGATAGTAAAACGTAAAAACTCGTATTAACACCACATAGGCTACTTTCACACCTAGGTGTTCTGACAGAAAGGCCCCTTTGGTGTTGAAAAGCCTCCTGGATGGAGTAGTGCTGCCCTATGCTATATCCTTCTGATGCACAGCAAAGTTGGCAGCACTTCTGTTCCCTTGTCTCCTCAGACACAGATGCAGAGAGATACTGAGATTGAGCTAAAGGCGTTTTTGCATTCTTGTGTATGATACTTTGTCAGCTTGCGTCCATCTAGTTGGTACTGCTGTAAAATGAAAGCAGGAGAGCATGAAGAAGTTACTTTCAGATTTACCAATTAGATTTTATTCATCTTTAGAAAAGTAGATAGGCTTTTTTTACATCTGAAGTTGTAACAAAGTACAGTTTTAATTCTTAGAGTATGTAATTTTCCAATCCTATATTAAATATTTTATTAGCATTTAAAGGCAGTGTGGGATTCCATGTGTTTTGAGCTGCAGGCACCTATTGCAGTGAAACCAGTATTCTGTGAGACTGCACGTAGCTCTTGATTTGTATAGGCAAATGGTCCAGTCCAGTACAATTTAAGTTTTAAAGCCACACATCAGTGTGTTTTTATTTGTTTGTTTGTTTGTTTGTTATATTGTTTTATTATGGAAACAACTGAAAAAGACATGTTAGCAAATCAGTTCCTTGTTAGTAGCGGCTCTGTTTTGAGTATAGTTGAGATTTTCACTCTGTTATCTCAGCAGTAATGTACATGCTTTTGAAATGGTTTCCACCCTGTCTTGTAGATCACAGAGGATTCTTGGCATAGGGGTTTTGTGGATAAACAAAAACATATTTAAGTTTATAAACTGTTGTTTTTTTTTATCAGATCTTCTCTATGGTGCAGTTATCTAAAATACCCTATCCAATATGACTCGTGCCCTTTATTTGTATCTTAGATTGGTTTGTATAGTCACAAAATAATTTCTTCGTTAATTTTCTAATAACAGTTAGGTTAGTACCTGGTAGTCACAGTATTGTAGTGTTGTGCTTTTGCTGACTGCCTCTGTGCTAGGACAGGATTTGAAGGATTAGATGGAAGCAGAAAGCTTAAAACCAAACCCAAGCCTTCATTTGCAGGGACTGTTTCAAATTAAGAGCAAAAAGTAAAAGTAGCTTAGGGTAAAGATGAACTGTTAAGGAATAATGTTGGCTAATGAGAAGTGAAAAAGCGACACAGCTCTAGATGTGTGGGGAATTCAACGATTTCCAAAAGTCGGATGCTCCCATGCACAGAGCAACTCAAGATGCTATGTAGAAGGCAATATTATGTTTGTTGTTAGAAAATCTGTTTACTTCTTTTGAATGCCACTTAATCTGGCACAGTGTTAAGAATTCACAATAAACATAAAATATGTTTGTTGTCAGATGAACATGTGGATGTGTTAGTCTCCTCCTCACCAAATGTTGGCTGCATTGCACAATTGGACTCTTAAGATGGAGAACTGTGCTAAGTGTTAGTATAGAAGAGCAGACACTGCTACACAATGCCCTTATTTTTGTAATCATATGTAAGCTAATAATTGTGGAATATGCCAGAATAAGGTAGTTACACTGGAGCATTATAGGAGGTAGCTTGACTCTCTTCTGACTCCTCTTATTATGCCATCCTGTTTGTTATGAGAAGTGGATTGCATGATCAGAGGGAGGATAAAAAGAACAGTTGATGGAAAGGACTCAGAGAATGAAAACTGACGAGAGAGTGAGAGTGAGAGAGGGGAAGGGAGTCATAGGGGGTCATTTAGAGAAACGGATAAAAAAAAATTCAGAGGCTTTTTTTCCCTTCACAACAGCGTAATCTGACTGCTCTTAGCAGAGTTATTGCTGTGTGATTATAGAGGAGGTTTTTGAAATGGTTCACCACACTGTGTGGGTGGTGTTTGCTTTTTGCACCTTTCCCTGCTATCCCATTAGTCCAAATGTAGAAAGCACCACCCATTCGATGGTGTCAGAAAGACAAGCATAACACTGGCCTGTTTTAAAGCCTTTAGAATGAAGTAAAAGTAAAGTAGTTGTTGAGTAGAAGTAAGCATCTTACTGTGTTGGTGAAACTTAATTGAAATCAATATGTTCTGACCATTTGTCAATTAAACTATTTTAGACACTTCTTATGCAACAATGTTGTTTGAAGAGATTTTCATTATGAGCAGTGCAGAATTTTATAATGCTGCAAGTGTGTGGACATCCGTAGATTGTCTTTACTCTACCTTTTCTCCACCTGTAGAGATGTAGCAAGGCAACAACAAGTAGGTTCTATGGAGTGAGTTAAATGTTGCCCATACTAACAAGTAGAACTGCAGAGCAGTTACTTTATCGTACCATGTCGAAATTTTTACACTGTCAAAAGAAGAAATGAAAGTGATCAGTGGTCCTAATTATTAGTGTTTGTGCCCTAATCTTTCCATGAATTTTAAATAATTTCTAAATGTTTCACACTGGAATTTCACCTCTGAAGTCATAGCATTAATTTGTTCTACTTTGACAAACAACTCATCTTCTTTTATACAAGCTTTCATTTGTTCAGTTGTCCATAGTTTATATATGACAATGCATTGTTAGTATTGTGATAATACAGAGCTATATCATATACAAAATGTCAGATCAAGACAATTTTTAGGTACAATAAAGGAAAAAAGAACTATATTATAAAGACTTCTATTGGATCTTCCTAGGAACCATAAGTGACTTGCACAGCTTTGTCATTTTGCCAAGTGAAAGTTTCAATTATCACTAACTTTAAATTGTTTTACATGATAAGTTGGCCAAAATGTGTCATTGATCCACAGCAAAGGTAATTGCTGAAAAAAATCATGGCCAGTTTCTCATCCTCTTGAGACCAGCAATGCATTTGTGTCCTCTTTAGGGGACAAGAATTTCACAGTTTTACTTAAAAAAAAATGCAGTCCACTGCAAGGACATTCCATAAATAAATAAAAAATAAAAATAATAAAAAGAAATAAACACGGTATCTGAAAAATACTGTTGCATTATGCTTTCTCCAATCAAGACAATTATTTAATGTTAAAAAAAGCAAGGTCTTAGGAGGAAATGATACAATTTAAACATTAGTGTGTTAAGAGTATCCTCAAACATTGCATCTCCACATGATGAGCTGTAGCTGTTCCATGGCTTGTGCTCTGTTGCCACTTGTTCCTTTCCTTAAGCACGTCAGCACGTTCCTGGCAGCCCCTACAGCTGGCACAGCCGCAAAAGCAAAGCACCCTGGGTAGACTAAAGGCTTTCCCTCCTAGCCTGTAGCATAGGCTATTTGGCTGGGAGAAAGGGGTGAGGATAGGGAGGACAGCTACTGCACTTTCACTACTACCCCACCCCCTCCTGCTGTTTGCTAAAAATAGGTCCAGCATATGCCTGCTTGCTCCTCCCTGTGTTGCCTCCTATTAAGCAAGTCCTCTTTGAAGCACTGAGATGCAGGAGAAGAACAGGGGGAGAGAGGGAGAGTCCATTTGGAGCTTTTGTGTTCCATGTTTCATCCCTTTCATCTGCCAGTCGCAGACACTAAACCTGAAATGGAATCCATTTGATTTCATTTAGAGGGTCTGAAATGGGGGTGTGATCTTGGTACACAGTAGCAATGTAATTGCTAATAGAATTTAGCCAAAGTAGGAGGCAGGCTAGTTGTGGTTACTTGTGATAGTTGGATGATGATAAAGTACTTCTCTTGCCGTCAGACAGCTGTAGCCTGTTAACGGCTTTTCTAGCTTGAACCCTGAGGCAACTATTTAATACATGCTCATTGTAATCAATGACCAGTTGAGGTCTAAATTGATCCTGTCACTGTTGAACATTGTTCCTCCAGAGATATGAACTATTTATGTTGTTTCCAGTTGTTAACATCACTGCATCCCTCTTTTCTTTTCCTTTTATGATGCAGGTTGTATGTCCAGTGTTGCTGTTGAGCTTGGTGGCAGACAGTGCCCATCAGGTTGGCACTGGGACAGGGAGCTGACAATGAGAGACCCCTGCTGGCCAGCATAGATGCCAATATGCTTCGGTGGTCCGCATCCTGATGGACCGTGACACCTTCTCCCATATCCGTCTTTGGTGCCCACGTCCCTTTGGCACTTACTCCCAAAACAAAGCTAGGAGTCCAGGCTCAGGCAGCAGTGGTGGAGGGGGTGGAGGGGCCGGATCCCCCTCCCTCTGCAAGGCAGAGCCCTCCTCGGGTGCCAGAAGGACGGTGGATGGCGCTTCTGAAGATGGAGGGATGATTGTGGGGGTGCAGGAAGAAAATGGAGAGGAAGAGGATGTTGGCTTGGAGAACACTCCACCTGAACCTGAGCTTGTCTCCAGCTCCCTGACGCAAAGCCCAACACCTCAGCCCTCCTCAGCCCCTCCCTCACCCCCTTCTTCTGGGTCCCAGATGGAGGATGGCCGTGTGCTTTTAGACACCTGGTATGTCATTAAACCAGGAAACACCAAGGAGAAGATTGCCTTCTTTGTTGCACACCAGTTTAGTGGAGCAGGTCAGCCTAGACCCAGTGCCATGAAGGTGAGGAGCAACTTTTGTCTACCATTCATTAATTATTTCTGGGGCTGCCTGATATATCATGGGTTTTGTTGACATCAGTATTACTCTACTCTTATTGTCTAAAGTGTGGCCATCTACTATTGTCTACTTTGTCCTAACACTGTCATAATGAAATATTTACCCAACTTTAACACATTTTGTTCTGTTGCTTCAGCAAATGATTAGTAAAGAATATTGTTGTCAATCATCTGTAGTTCAGTGACTTAATGTACTGATGCAATCTGAGCTTGTTTTAAATCTGTACTGATGATTCTTATATTTTTCAATTGCATCACATGCTACACAAGCTTCATAACTGAACACTTTTTGTGACTTAAGAATGACTATAAATTGACTTAAATATATCTGATATCTGTGCCACATTAATGTTAAATGTTAAAATACTATATTTACACAGGCACTCATGACTTATATAACCTAGGTCTACCAGTGTATTTAACTGCATGACTTCACCTGCAAAAATCATATAAGAGGAGCAGTAATAGCACTCTCCTGCTTTTGTTCATTGGAAGCAAGTGTCGAAAAATAAGTCACTTTTCAGCTTTTTATGATTATTTAAATTTTCTATGCAGGTGCACTCCCCTATAAAATCACCTCTGTCATTGTAAAATTATTTCCAAATTATTGTGATGAAAACTCCTGCATCACAGAAAAAGTTATTCCAATTTCAGTTTTCTCCAATATTGAGCAGCCCTCAAGATTTCTAAACAGTCTGTATTTATTGTGTATTTTTTGTTAATGTCCTCTCTATCCACAGGTGAAAGGTAACTGGGCAACTGACTGCAGTAAAGCCAAAAGACGAAGGCGATGTTCATCCTATGACCCTCCAACACGCTCCCAAGCCTCAGAGCCACACCTCAGCCACGAGTCCTCCTTGGCACTCAATGCCCCTAACAGCACTGATGAGCCACTGCTGGGAGGAGTCAGTGAGACAGACCTGCTGTCGGTGGCAGAGATGGTTGCCTTGGTTGAGCAGAGAACAGCCATGGCCTTGCAGGGAATTGTGGCTGTTCATGGTAACCAACACCACCACCACCCCCCTACTACCACTCACACCCCTCACCAGCATACTCTGCTCCGAGGTACAGTGTCAGACCCCACTCCTGTGGTGTTTGTGTCTGACAGTTCAAATGGCCAACCCTCCAAAGAATCAGCGCAGGAATCATCTCCTATTCAGACAGACCAGGAACTGGAGGAGCAGCAGGAATCATGTAGGGTTGCACAGGCCATTGCGCACTTTGAGTCCCAGAACCTGGAGAATCGGCTCCATTTGGCCTCTGGTCCTGGAAATGAAATAGACTCTTCTAATAAAGACCAAGAAAGAGAGCGTAGGAGAGGAGGGGAGTCGGGTATTGTTACTCCCCCTCCACCCCCAAGTCACAGTCACGGTGAGGTGAGGATAGCTTTCCGGGTATCTAATCTTGACCCACGGTCTCAGTTGGAGCCAGCTGGCAGGTCCCGCTGTATGTTTATGAGTTGTGGTGGTGGGGGCAGCCAGTCTGCAGCCAGGGCCAAAGAGAAAATCACCTGTGACCTCTACCAGCTTGTCAGCCCCTCCTCACGTGATCCCAGCAGTCTTCTCCTTGCTGCCACCACTGCTGCCCCTAAACCAGATGGAGACCATCATCACTCAGACAGGCAGGCCTGTGGAAGTCCAGACCCAGCCCAGGAGCTTCCATCTGGGGAAAAGAAAGCTGCGGGTGTGGGGAGGGAACGAGTGACTGGCTTCCATGTTGAAGTGGTGGTCACAGGTGCTGTGGACCAATGCGTATTTTATGGTAAGGACAGTACTGAGAATGTGCAGGAGGAAACTGTGTGTTTTGCTATGCCCACCGGAGGAGGAGGCAGTGGCAGTGTAGGCAGCTCCACTGATCTATCATCAGATGACCCCCCTCCTGGACAACTTTTCTTCCTTCAACCCCCTCGGGGCTCAGAGGAAGATGTCAAAGGAACAGGCACTGGGAGTGGGTCAGGAATGTGCTCTTTGGACTGTGCCAATAACAATGGCCCCGGGGCGGGGGTGCCAGTGAGCTCAGGGGAGCGGGCAGCACGACCAGACTCCCCTTTGGCTAGTGTTGGGGAGGACTGCTCAGACCCTTCTCTGTGTCGCTTATATCGCCACGTATCTCATGACTTCCTTGAGATCCGCTTTCAGATTCAGCGCCTCCTTGAACCGCGCCAGTACATGCTGCTGCTTCCGGACCACATCATGGTCAACATCTTCAGCTACTTGCCAACACGCTCCCTGGCGGCTCTCAAGTGCACCTGCCATTACTTCAAGGTGCTGATTGAAACATATGGGGTGCGGGCAGTGGATTCACGCTGGAATCAAGATCCTCTGTATAGGGATGATCCCTGTAAGCAGTGTAAGCGACAATATGAGCGAGGAGATGTTTCCCTGTGCCGCTGGCACCCAAAACCTTACCACCATGACCTGCCTTATGGACGCTCTTACTGGATGTGCTGCCGGCGCACAGACAAGGACACACCAGGGTGCCGTGTCGGGCTCCATGATAATAACTGGGTCCAGCAGCCTGCTGATGGCTCTCAGCCCATCCGTACCAAGAGAGAGGATAGGAGAGAGGAAGCTAGGTAGAGAGGAAAGAGTCCACCTCACACATACTCATCTCCTCCAGAATTACCACTCCTTTCTTCTATTCATCTGAAGATGAACAGGAGAAAGTGAGAGATTTACATGGAGGAATCAGCACTCCAGGACTTTTCTTTGTTCAGCACTCCTTTCTCATATTTGCCCTCAGTAGAGGGAGGTTGAGAGGTAAAGAAGGAAGAGAGGTGTTTCACTCTCCTTGCCTTTTTTTTTTAAAGCCCTCAAGAGTCCCTCTCACCACCCACTGTGCTCCAGAGTGGCACCTTTAAAAAGTTTGTGTACCAGGGTTGGGGTCCCCTCCTGCTGCTGTCAGTCAGCCCACTTTCTGCCTCTAACTCATTCGGGTTTTGTCTAACTCCATACATGGTTGTTAGGTAATTCATGTGAAAACTTTGCAGTGTATTTTATTAAGATTAGCATTCATAAAGTGACGCATAGAAATGTAATGCCCAGGAGCCTGCTTATTGTTCCCAATATTATTCTATGTTCTGTGTTTTCACAAACTCTCATGTTAGCTGTACAATGGTGCTTTAAGGAATGAGCTGTACTGAGTCCAACAGATGTAAAACTTTAAAGTGATAGAATGTTCAGCAATGCTACAGTAATGTGATTGTATAAAGCAAACTTGATTTTCCGTTGTACAAGATTTCCATTTGTACCCGTCCTGCACCATGCGTTTCTATTTCTCTGAATGTGCTGTAATGTTGTACTATGTTGATCAGTCCCCTGATAATGCTGCTGAAATCATTGCCTGTGTCACTGATGTTTATTCTGAAATAGCCATACTGTTGGTGAATGACAGGCAGAGTCTCACCACACACTGAGACCTGCCCTTGTCATCATTTCAGAGTGGACCCTAACCTTGCTGACCAGCCATAAAGAGGAGCCACCATGTACTTTCTGGTTTACAGACAACTATGGGAGATGGACTTCCCTGATTTAGAACAAAGACCAGTGGGATTTAATGGGATTTAAAAAGAGAAACCTGATGTCACTTTGGAAAGGCCTGATGTCACTTTGTATGGTTTGATTGACTTGCTTGTTTGCCATTTAGATTATAATTTTTTTTTTGTTTGGTTGCTTTATTGGGTGTGTCAGAGAATGTTTGCTGTTGTATTTGCTTTTATTGTTGAGGTCTGTTCTCCCGTTATCAGTCTGTCCCCTTACTCAGCCTACAAAGATGTATCATTTGAATGCTCCATCTTTGTTTACGACCCCAGCTCTCTTCCTCTCCTCCTCCCCTCCGTCCTCAGATTCGGCAGAGGGCAGTGTTTGCCAAAGCTGTCATTCATTATTCGAAGCGGGTGAAACAAATGACTACAGATACAGACCATCTACACCAGCTTCCAGCCTTAAAAGCCCCCTACCTCCTACCCTCCCAGCAGGACATTGAGGCGTTGGATACCTCACAGAGAGAGTGTTGCACAGGACCCTGTAAGTGGCTAGATGAGAGAAACCACCCAGCTTTACTGGATCCACCCATAACTCTGTGCAGGAGCGAAAGATGAACAGTGCCTGGTGACGACTCTGACTACTTATTCTCTGGAAAAAAAAAACCTCTTTTGCTCCACCCCTCTTCTGCTTTTACACCTTCCCTACCCCTGCAAACTGACAGACTGGACGTTTAAGAATCAATAGGATGAATGATGCTGAAACTCTGCATGGAGGCGAAGAGATTGTGGGTCATCATGGGAGAACTCTGTAGGTTCCAGACATGTACAATGCTAATGGGAAATATCTGCTTAAATAAAAACAGAAGTGATGATTAAAACTGGAAACTGGAAGCACTGCCTGGTTTTGTATTGTGTGCAATGCAATGCATTTATAGCTATTAATGTGTAATTTGTTCGCATTGTTAGTAAAAAACTACTTGCCACATTCTGTCAGGGTACAATATGGTCAAAAGTACAAAACAAGACAGAAACTGAGCCATTTTTGTTATTTTTAAAAAGTTGCAACTATTCATTTTAAATAAATGACCAGCAACAATGAAATAAAAATGAGAAACTTTCTCAAGAGAACAGCAAATGTATGTAAATGCCTTAGTACTGAAGGACAGTTATGTGTGTTGGTCTATGTCCAGCTGAAGTTCAAAAGACTTGGAGGAAAACATCTTGGTGCAGCCTTTTATTGAGTTAAAGTTTTACCCAACTGGAGGATGGTATCTAACAGTGTATCATCTCTTCTTCACACACCTTAATTTCAAAGCATGAAGTGGGAGTCGATTGACTTGTAATTTAATCAGCATGTAACTGTATACAGTAATGGCATTCTAACTTGATATATTAGTACTTTGATGCTTTATTTCATTTCATCTGTGAAATTGGACAAATGCACTGAAGGAGACCAGACTGTTGAGCTATATAGAAAGACCATAGTGATGCTAGTATTATATAATATTGCTGTTATTACAGAAACCATCCAATGACTTCCAGTGTAATGATAGGTACTTGCCAACAGGTGGCAACACTGTTGTATCCTTTAATCCTTTCTAGTCTGACTTTATTTTCTGTGTAATTAAAGTGATTAAATTACACACAGTGACTCACTGAAACAGATCCACTCTCATGTCATGACAGCATCAGTCTGTCAGGCGTAGTAACCCCACATGAACACGGCTACAGCCATCATGATCAGAGCATTAGCGTCCACCACATACTTCCACACAGGGTCCTCACTGATGTCAGGCTGCTGTTGCGGTGCCTCTGGTGTCTCTTGCTCCTGTGTCTGGGAGCTGTTTCCTCCACTGCACAACTGACCAATCAGAGCACAGATCCCAGACTTGTCTCCAACCTCTTCAGCTACTGAGACAGAGACAGAGGATTTGGTACATTCTGCTAATGTGTGCTTAATCTATTTGTTCATATTTGTGACTGCATTCTGTTCTTTCTCACCTGCTTCACTATTATTACTCTCCCCTGACCTTTTTTCAGCACTTTTTTGGGCTCTCTTCGCTTTGTCCTCATGATCTAAGTGTAAATCCTTCCGCTCTTCTTTGGAATGACGCAGGCTGAACACCAGACGATGGAGCTAGAATGACAGACAGAAACTGATTCAGATACAAGAGGATACAAGTGTGGTATCAGTCACACTTTATTTAACAATCGCTTTATTTAACCCATAAGGACCCAATGTGACTTTTGTGGCAGTTCCCAAATGCATTTTTCTCTCTATTTAACCTTTCCTAAGTGATTTATAACCATTTATCATAATATTATCCTCTGAATTTAGCATTTTTTCCAGTGAAAATTATCTATTTTCCTATGGTTAATTCACTGATCTTGTAGATGTTCATAAAAGCTCAGATTAAAGTCAAAGGTTATTATATCACAACAAAGAAAACTGAGGAAAAAGTGATTTTCAGTAAAATACATCATTAACTGAACATAAACCAAGTGTTTCCATCCACTGTCATTGATCCAACTCCATGGGCTTTACAGTGGCATAATGTTGTAGAAGATGACAGTGTTTCCATGGTAACTACAGAGCCTCTGAACATCCAAATGGGTCATATCTGATGACCAAATAAAGATGAATAATTGTATTTTGCACCAATTATTTACATGTTTTGATAGGATTAGTGGATCAACAGTTTATATCAGTAGATGTTTTTGGTTGAACGTGGATGTTTGGGTCTTTATGGGTTAAAGTACTAATACTACACTACAGAAAATGTAAAAGGTAGGCATTCAAAACTTTATTTTAGGAGTTTAACCCGTAAAAACCCAGTGCTACATTGGTGGCAGTTCCCAAGTGAATTTTTCTCTCTAAGCTTTTTAAGTGATTTATCACCATTCATAATAACGTGATCCTCTGTATTTTCAGTCATTTGTTGATCAGGTAAATGTTCATAAAAGATCAGATTAAAGTTTAGGGTTATATCAAGAATAAAGAAAACTAAAAAGAAAGGGAGTTTTTCATCAGATATATCATTAACTGAATGTATAAACAAGTGACTCCATCCACTGTCATTTAACAAACTTCATGGGTTTTACTGGTGAATCAATGTTGTAGAAGATGACAGTGTTTCACCATTCACTACAGAGCCTCTGAACGTCCAAATGGGTCATATCTGATGACCATGAAAAGATCACAAACTGCATTTTACCTGAATTATTCACATACAGGATTAATGGATCAACAGGTATTAAATATTTAAGATCAGTAGATGGTTTTGGTCATCAGTGGCTGTTTGGTTCTTTATGGGTTTATATTACATTCTACTGCTGTTGAACTCATTTTAACTACTTTATATACTATTATGTAGTTTAATCAACTTAATTGCATCATATTCTGTAAGATCATCATGTATTTATAACACCACCGACTCTCAAAAAAAAATACTACATTGTGACAAGTAAATCAGAAAAATTTGGTAGACTAAAAAGTATATGCCTCTTAGATGTAGTAGAAGTATGAAATAGGAGTACAAAAGTGGTTAAGTATTTGAACTGACTCTTAACACAAGAGCTGACTCACATGTTGGTCGTCTATTGGCTCAGTGCAGTAGCTGACCAGTAGCACCAGCACCGACGTACAGAAGAAGAGGATGATGGCAAAGTGCAGGTAATGGATGCCACACACCAGGAAAGGGCAGTTAGAGGGGTAAATACAACTGCCAGTCCCAAACCAGAACTCTGGCAGCATCCGACACAAACCCATCATGAGACCGCCCATCAGACCCCAGAATGCACCCTGGGGTAAAAGCAGATGAACAGTGAAATGCTCTGTTGTGATGTAATGTTTTAGTGTTAAACCAGATGGCACTAATTGTATCATGTATATGAAGTTTTGAGATGGATTAGTTAGTCAGAGTTAGAGTCAGAGTTGCTTTTGATGAGGAAGTTCAGATTGACATCCTCAACAAATAATAAAAAATATCAACAGTCTTAATATATGGTGAAATATCAACATGCGCTCTCACCGATTCATTAACCCTCTTAATAAACACAGCCAGGAGGAAGACAGAGGCAATCGGGGGAGCCAAATAGCTGGAGACTGACTGGATGTAATCAAACAGCTGACCACTCTGTGCTGCCTGGACAACTGGGATCCAACAGATGCTGATAGCCACGATGCACAGTATCCAAACTCTGTGGAGAAAACAGAAATAACAGGTTAGCGATGTACTGCAGATGATGTGAGTGTACAGATCATTTGATGTAGATAAGTCACATGTCTTCTGGAAAGATCAGGAAATAACTGTGCTTTAAGAAATGACATGCAAGGTGCAGCAACAAATACTAGGTTTTAAAATCCTTATCAGGTCCAAAGCACTTTTTTTCTGTAATTTCAAAGATGGAAGTGTGATGAGGTATGACATCTATATATGTAAAGTACTTTTGGTAGCAAAGGAAAACATTATTACAAGGAAATCAGGCACATAGAATGACCAACAACTCACATCAATGGAGACATAAAAAATTCAAATTGGCAGCATGAGAATGGAACATTAAAAAAAAACAAAAAACGGAGCAGATGTATTTCCCAAACAGTTTATTCTATGTTGCTGACTCCATTAAGTGCTGTTGATCAGTGGTTTTAAATGATCTCAGATTAAGCAGTCCATTCATCTGTGCATAAAGCAGCATCAACACTACATGTATTTACCTGCCTACGATGATGAGCTCACGCTCTGTGGCCTGTGGTCGGATGCGAGTCCAGATATCCATAGTGAACAGAGTGCTGCTGCTGTTAAAGATGGAGGCCAGAGAGGACATGAGAGCAGCCAGCATCACTGCAAGCATCAAACCTCGCAAACCTGCGCAGAGAGCGAGAAGGGTGCAAGAAAAGGAAACAGAAAGGGAACAGAAGTCAGGGTGCACCTAATATTTTAAGTAATTTTATATTTATTCAATCTTTCATTTCAGTTTTTGATTTCAGTTTAGTTTTAGGAGCCCATAAGTAGTTTTATTTGTACTTTTATTTTAAGGAATTGGCTAGTGATACCTATGTTTTTGTTTAACTTCAGTTTTTCTGATAGTATGAGTGAAGTTTTAATTCATAGAGGCTCAAAAAGAGGGGATGAAAGAATGCACAACACCTAATATTTTCACAGCCATAGTTCTGAAGGTCAATTTCATTCCGCTGTGTCTTTTTCAGTCTAGGTCTTTTTCATTAGGGCAGATCAAGGGGGAAACAAATACAAAGCAGTACTACTTGCTGTTCTGTTTTGTCTTCATGTTGTGTTGTTCATAGTGATTTGCTTAGTTTTTGGTACCTGTTAACATTTTTTTTTTTCACCGATAGTTTCACTTATTAACTGTGGCACAACTTAAGGTAGTCAATGTCACAGATCCTCACCATTTGGCATGACTGAGACCACCAGTTTAGGATAAGCAATATTGGAGCAGCCCACTTCAGTCCCACACACCTTCTTACACACCTCAGGAACAACGCAGCCAACTTCATCTGCATGGAAACACACATACATAACCAAGGCAAGACAAAGATTTGTGACCGATAGTCTAAACTGCATCTGAATGGAGTGTTAACCACAGACCTGGGTACAGCACCCTGCTGATCATCCCAGGAAACACCATGAGGAACATGGGCAGCAGTTTGAGGTAACCACACAGGATGCAGCCGGCCTTCACGTGGGTCAGACTACGAGCCGCAAGACAACGCTGGACAATCACCTACAGAAACACACGGGCAGGACAGAATAAATTCAGTCACTTTGAGCATCAGAGCAGGATGTAAAGTCTGCTTATACACTGTTGCCCATAAAGTTGGAATAAGAGGAATACATCCCCCTTTTATTCTTATTCATACACATCAGTAATCAGCTTTGACCGGGTGCTGAGCCCCAGTTACACTTTCTCTATCGAGAATAATTCATATGGGCATTTCATGAGTAGAGGTCCAAGTACTGTATTCCTACTTTATGGACAACAGTGTAATTCATATTGCAGATATACAGATCTTTAAAGGTTCTATATATCTGCAAAAACTTGTAGCACTTTCTGTAAAAAAAAAAAAAAGTTCAAAAATTTTAAATTAATATAACCCCTCTTGGAAAATTAAATTTTTCAACAAAAGCTATAATGGGTAAGAAAAGATACAACAGTTATATGTGAATGTTAATATGTTAATATGAAAGAAATACAGTTTATTAGTAATACAACAAAGAGTCAGACTTTGGCTGAACAACAATCCTTATTGTTTCTTGGATGTTTAGTAAACAATTTCAATCAAATCCAATGAAAATCCATCAGTTTGGTAAAGCTTTTAGTGCACAAATGTACTGATAATGAATTCATCTCCTAGGGCAAACCTTCAAAAATTCAAAACAAGTGAGTATTATGAGTAGAGCTTTAGGGTTTTTCAAGGATCTGTGGATATTATCTTGTACACAATCTGGTGAAAAACAGTCACCATCTGGATTTAACTCCAGTACGACTGTCCCATTGAACAATAATAGTAGTGATTAATATGTTTCAGCTGCAACCAACCCTTAACCCTGAATGATGCAGTGAGTGGCTTCTCTTTTCTTAAACAACCTACAGTTTGATAGAGAGCATAAAGTTTAACCCCAATCACAGCCTTTGGAATCTCCCATCATTAAAACGAAGACAAAAACTGGCCAAAAATGACTGTAAATCTGGGCAGATATAAATATTTCAACATTGCATAATCTTAAACAATACCACAACAAATGTGTGCGTTAATCAAAGCTGAACTATGAGTGTGGATTAGAGCGTAGGACTTTGTTTTTGGGGCAGGCTTATGTGTATTACTATTATATTATACAGTCTATGTATTCCATACATAATATTTTCAAGAGATCCATAACTTGTGGTGTCCAGATGAGCTGATACGAAATATGTGTGTGATATTCACCTGATCTGAGCACCAGTACCATCCTCCCACTATAGCAATCCCAAACACCACCCCAGGCCAGGGCAGGTCCCCTGTGGTGGGGTCCCTCAGCAGGCTGAAGGCATCCTGTCTGGGGGTGTAGCACTGGGGGGAGATGTTGTAGCGCTGTGGCTCCAAGGAGGAGATATTTACTGGCACTGAAGAGCTGTACCTGGCCACCAGAGCACTGTAGCCTCCGACTTCAGCAAAAGCTATGAATGAGGAGGTAAAAGCAATGACTAGAGCATGTACATCCAGGATTCCCACCCATAGGTGCATGCACCCAAGGGCTCGTCAGTGTCTGCATGGGGATACATGTAAATATGAATACACATGGATTTGTTGGGAAGGAAAAACAACATAAGATTACAAATTGATGACATGTAGATATTTATTAAATATGCAACAAGTAATCTGCATCACATAAAAACTACAAAAGCAAGAACAGAAATGCAAATTATTATCAAAATGCAATGTACATGCTTAATAAAGCAAGATGAAAGTTTTTTTTTATTAAATACTAAAATATGTCGAGTAGATTGTTCATATAATTAATGAAACTGGTACAAGTGTAGAAAATGCTTAAATTAACAGTTTAGTATGCGAGTGGCAATAACTGATTTCTTTAACAATATGCAAGTCTTATAATTATTAGTTTTGTTGTGTACTGTACCTTAGGGAGCATGAGCACAATTTCTAGGGGTGCCTAAGATTATCTGATTGCATAGCAGACAAAAAGATTTGAAAACTAATTTAAAGGGTGAGGCAGGTTTATTTATATAGCACATTTCATGTACAAGACAATTCCAAGTGCTTTACATAAAACATTAAAAGGGTGACTTCTCACTGCTTACAGGAAAAAAATATGTTTATCCAACAGTGAGTGGTTTCATCTCATATTATTCATAATAATATTAATTCTTTTCAGTGGGTTGTAAATGAAATCATCCCTGAAGTCCCAAAGTGTAATGCGGTGCTTCTTTGTGTAAAAATAAGCTTCCTGTGTTTGTTCTTTGCTCTCAGTTCCATAGTCCAGAGTTGTTTTTTAATACTGAACATATGAGTCAGCTGCTGAGTCAGCACCATTTCCTCAGCGCATCACCAATTCACAAAAGGACGTGGTTGTTCTTCCCCCTTAACCGGTTTCTCCTCCTTTTACCATATCTGCATCCTTCTTTGACTTTTGTGATTTTGAACCGCAGAATTACCCTGTGCCGAGTGACGTATGAGTAAGTCAGTGAAGTTGTTCAGGTGGGTGGTTGTTGTGTCAGCTGGAAGAGGGGAGTTTTGTTATGGTGTCAGCATACACTGCTGCAGTGAAATTAATAATTACTAATGATTACGGACTCCAGTTAATGTCCCTCCTATTGTGAGGCTGCTGCTTAGGGACATTCCCTCAGACTGAACAGAAGCTCAAAACAGATGAACCGTGTGTAATGTTGGGAAATCATAGCTGTGTGAACTTGACCTTACAGTGTTGACTTACAAAAGCCGGTGAGGACAAAAGCTCCTACAATGATGACAAAGGTCTGAACTGTGTCCGTGTACATTAGAGCAGCAAGACCACCTAGGGACACACACAGGCACGCATACACACACACACACACACACACACACGCACGCACACACACTTCACATCAATTCATCATTAAATGAAACTGGCCTTTACAATAAGAAATCTGTGAAACTATTTAAACTAACTGAGGCTGAGGGCTCATGAAATATTAGATGTGCTTATGTTCAAACACATTGTGTCTTACATTTCCCACAATACATCTTGCCAAACTCACCCTGTCATCTAAACACCTATAGCTTTTAATTAAACTCCATAGTTCCATTCCGTATCAAAGGATTTGTGTTATCTCTCAGATGAGATACACCTCACCAAGCTACATTTCTAGATAGTAAAATTTACCTTTTTTCTTTCAATAACACTGAAAAAAATCACCAGGTTCAATTCTTTGGCCTCAATGTCCAACCTTGACTAGTGGTTGACCGATGTTTTTCAGTGGCTGGTGACAATCGTATACAGAGAAGGGTGGGCAAAACTGGATATATGAGACAGACTTTCTCTTTTTACCTCCGACATATGTTTTCATCAGGGTTTGTTTGTCTGTCTGTTTGTTAGCAAGATAACCCAAAAAGTTATGGATGGATTTTCATGAAATTTTCAGGAAATGTTGATACTGGCACAAGGAACAAATGATTACATTTTGGTGGTGCTTGGGGAGGGGGCTGAAGTCTGCGCTCTCCAAGTGCTTTTCTAGTTTTTGCATGTGATACAATACAACAGTTTAATAATAATAGTAAATGACACATACCATCACTGAACTTTAGCATTTACTTAACACAATTAACTACACCACTTATATTTGCTTTGGGCGATCTATTTAGGGTTCTGTTGAAATAAAAAAAATAAAAAATAAAAAAAAATTTGGCAGCTATACAGACGATATTGCCTGCACAATCACTATTTCTGGTTATTTCAAAATGACATTTAATCTGGCCTAATCTATCACTGGTTAGCGTCTGAAAACATACCTGTCACTGTATATAAAGCTGTAATGAACAACAGAGCAATGACAGCCACATAGATGTTCCACCCTAAAGCCTGCTGGATGAACACAGCTCCTGAAAACATGTCCACCTAGGCATGATCAGAGATGGTCAGGCAGAGGTAAAATGGACTAAAAGACACATACATGCAGTACAGAGAAATGATGAGAACTTCACAGGTTGCTTGTGATGCCTTTATGGCAGGGGTGTCCAATCCTGGTCCTCAAGGGCTGGTATCCTGCATGTTTTAGATGTTTCCCTCTTCCAGCACACCTGATGGTCATTTCTGCAGAGCTTGATGATAGGCTTATCATTTGAATCAGGTGTGTTGGAACAGGGACACATTTAAAACATGCACGATACCGGCCCTCGAGGACAAGGACTGGACACTCCTGCTTTATGGTATAAGACCATGTGTGGGTTGATAAAGCCAAAATGCTGAATTTTGCCTAAAAGCTATCATTACATCTTCCACTCACCAAATACAATGTTAGCTGAAAAAAGAACAGTTTTTGACAGGGCTGAAATAAAGGGTTAATCAATCTAGCATTCATAGATGACCTATGACCTCTACTTCTTTTTTTTTTCCCCAACTATATTTATTGAACATTTTAAATGAACACGACAGACATATCAATTCGTAACAGTCAATGCACAATCAAGAATAACATATCTGACTGTCAACACCCATCTCATCCCATCCCATCCCACCCACAGGCCAATAAATAAATAAATAAATAAATAAATAAAACCAAAAACAGAAACCATAATTAATGATAAAGGAACTCAAATCGTAAAAGTATGAACTGTACTTCTGAATGATCATTCTCTGAGACGATGACTCACTGAGATTTTGGTGAAAATGTACAGGAACAGAGAAATAACAGACAGATAGAGGCTGATTCTATTCCCTCCGAACCTCTTCTTCAGGTACTGGGGCATGGTGATCACCTAACAGCACAAATTACACACAGTGCATGGCAGTAAAGGGAAAGTGGTAATGTGGGCACAGGATAAGCACTGAAATGATCATCCAGCCTGATCTACTTACCCCGGCCGTGAGGTAGACGGGAACAAACAACCATCCCAGCAGCAGCACAATGAACAGAGCCTGACACATTAGATAACACACAATAACGTGGCGAGTTACGTAGTGTCACCTAATCCACTGTCACTCACCATCATTTGAGGCTCTAAAAGAAATTGAAGGTCCTTGGTGCGAACATATTAAAGTGATCAGTTTTTGTCGTTCATCAGCCTAAATGCAGAGACGAGGCGATGCAAGTATTTAGCATGACTTACATTCCACTCAAACCCCCCCACTGCGATGCCACTGGCTGCCCCGGTTCCTGCTAACCCCACAAAGTGTCCACTGCCAATGTTACTGGCAAACAGAGATGCACCAACCTGAACAAAAAAAACATAGAAAAGGAGTTGTATTTTAAACAATGAATGACGACGACAGATGTGTACAACATAAAAAAGTGAGTGTAACAAACTCAAAATACAGTAAGACATTAAACAACAGCCTATTTCAGTTTACTTGTTGTTTTCAATAAATTACTTTTTCAAAGGGCTTTTTGTCTCACTCCCCCTTCTTGCTTTTGTATATTGTAGCTCTACTTAAAACCTCATTAAGATCCAAATGTGCAAAAGGTAAATTCTAGCTATTTTTCAACTGGTCTTAAGATTTTGATCAGGTCTGTAGATGTTTAAAATTGAGCTCATGTCAACATTTTACACTTTACATTTTATACTTTTTATATTGTTGGTTAATTTCATCTATAGCAGGGGTGTCAAACTCATTTTAGTTCAGGGGCCACAATCAGCTAAATTTGATCTGAAGCGGGCCGAACCGATATAATAATATATAAATAATGTCAGCTCCAAACTTTTCTCTATGTTTTACAGTGAAAAAAGTAAAATTACATGATGAAGATTTTTGCATCTACAAACTATCCTGTCAAACAATGTGAATAACATGAACAAAGTGAAAAATATGTGTCATTTTAACAATATTCTGCCTCAGTTTATCATTTACACATGTACATTATAACTTACAGATCACAGTGAATCTACAAACACACAAAACATTTAGTAAAAGGCAGAATATTGTTAAAATTGCACTTACTTCTCTTAAGACTTTCAAGTTGTTCATATTTGTTCAGGTTATTCAGATATTTTTTGCAATATTATACTTTGTTTTAGTGTAAAAACATGAAAATATTTACATTTACAAAGACAAAAATTTGGAGTTGTGAGTAACAGTAGGTTATTATGACCCACTTGAGATTGAATTGGTCTGAATGTGGAACCTGAACTAAAATGATTGTGAATATCTTTGTGTAATTTTTGCATTTCACAAATTCATCCCAAGGGCCAGACTGGACCCTTTGGCGGGCCGGATTTGGCCCCTGGGCTGCATGTTTGACACCTGTGATCTATAGCAATGCACACAAGCATTGCTGCCCATCACCTATTTAATACAAGAGGGTTTTAAAAAGTTTACTTAGTTTAATAAGGACAAAGTTTAATGTGAAGGAATGTTTAATCATTCAGTCACATATTACACATATACACACATATACATACACTTCACTGGACAGGAATGGTATGAAAATTGTAATCTGGAAAGTAACTAAAGCTGTCAGATAAATGTAACGGAGAAAAAATATTTTTTTCCTCTGAGATTTACTGGAGTGTGGTATGAAGTTGCATTAAAAGGAAATACTTATGTTAAACACTATTTCTGAACTCACCGGCCACCAGGTCATAGTCCGTCCAGCTAAGAAATACCCTCCAACTGTCCCACGATTGGTCCGAAACATGGACTAGACACAGCCAAAAATGAACAAACATGTCATACTGTCTGTCTTTCAGCCCTTATCTATTCAGTTACTGATATGTACAGAAACATGTGTAGTGTTTGCACTCACCCAAATGCCAACACTGATGACCATTATGAAATATCCCACAATGATACAGATGTCTGCTATGTTGTTGACGGCCACCTTTTCTGATGAGAGAGTCTCCATTGTACCTAAATATACCCTAATTAATCTGTAACTTGATATAAATATACACTTAAATCACCCTATAAAAAGCCCTATAATGCAACCAAAAGAAGTGTATCTGACAAAGTGATGGGGGCTGGTGTGGTCGGTCTAACTGAGAACTTTGTCCAGCAGATTCAGCAGTTTCTTAAATACAACAATTATTAACAGCTAAAATGCTCTCCATCAACATATTATCTGTCATGTAGTCTTACAGTTATTCACCATTTAACAGCCTGCATCTGTTTTATACTCAGCCTAATACTGTAACTGCTCCTAAAATCCTTAACACTGAAACCATTTCTTATTTGATTATTAATATTTATAAATATATATATTTTTTTACAATTATTTTAACCACCTCAGAGTTAAACATAAACTTAACTAACCCTTAGTGACAATATTTAACAAAGGTTGCATCTCACAATTATTTCAAAAGTAAAAAATCTCCTGCAATAGAATACAGCAACATATGTAGCAGAGAAAATCCCACAGCTGTTATTACCCTCCCTGAAAAAAAAAAGAGGCTTAGGACTTCAACAGAAAGTGGATCACTGTTACAAAGCAGGGGAGTAATTAAAAAATCTGGAACAAACTAAACCACCTGTAAAAAAAAAACAAAAAAAAACTGTCCAAGTGGAAGGGATTTGTTTTAGCTATTATTTCCAGTTATTATTGTCAGTTGAGAGGCCTCTTATCATTTACTATTAGAGCAAAAGTCTGACAATACTTAATACTTAATAAACCATTTCCTTTGAGAAGCAAATGTTTAGCAAAAGAAATCCAAATGTTTGCTATTATAACTATTGTTAAGTTATTGCGGCTCTACCTGAAACATAATATGTTACTGTGACTAAAACCTATCAGCTAGAATTTTCCTCCCTAATAGATGATGTATGTTATTTGTGTGTGTTAGTTGTGTAGGTACACATTTCTCATCATATTCAACAAGTCTGAGGTCTTACAACAGTTCCACCCCAAAGTTCCTGAAATATTAGAAAGTTTCACTGGGCAGACACTTTTTTGGGGGTGGAATAAATATCCCTGAAGCTAAAGTTAGACCCTAGTCTCTGCAGTGGAAACATGTCTTGTGACCTCCGTTCTCCTTTAATATTTGTCTCATGTTGAGTCTCCTGTGAGTTCTCGTCTTGCCATGGATGGGGACGACAGGTGACTGTGCCCCAACACATGCCATTCATCTGAGGAGAAACAAACCTATTGTGCATGTCAAGAGAGTAAACACAGAAGACAGACATTTGATACTTACTCAGCCTTTTCTGTAACAGACTTGTACACATATGACCCAGATAAGACTTATCTGTGTCAAAAACATTTGCTCTTCCAGTGTAAGTAACATGTATGTGTAAATTTAACTTTTAATGTAAGCAGATCAAATGCTACAGGTTGACAATTGAAGACCCTGGTGCTAAAAGTACTGGTTAAATCAGTGGTTTCCAACCTTTTTTGGCTTGTGACCCCATTTTAACATCACAAATTTCTGCCAATCCCAGACATTCAAAACTGACACTTTTTTTTTTTTTTGCTAAAATTAATTTGTTTTTGATCATGTAATAGTTTGCTATATTATGATTCAAATAAAGGTTAATTTTAGAGACATTTAGGCTATATAATGTATATTATTATGGTCGGAGGCAGAAAAGCCAGGTGTAGATTATTGCACAAAGTGAGAATTTTATTTTCCTTGGTCAGGATATGTACAGTCAGCCTAGCTTGGATTTACAAGGCTGACAACTAATACTGAACAGACAATAACTCAAACTATGAATTATGAAAGAGCTGCAGCATCTGAAACTGACCACAATGAACATTTGAAAGATAAACAGTACCACAGTGCTTCAGTTTCAGCTTCAGAGTTTGTCTTTAATTATTGTGATTCTCTCTCTCAACTCACCAAATATTTTTATTAATAAGTTGTTTTTTTATCTATCACTAGAAATTTTAGGTGACCCCATTTGAATTCCAGGTGACCCCACGTGGGGTCCCAACCCAAAGGTTGAAAAACACTGGGTTAAATCTTTGGACAATTCATTCATTTCTTCATTCATTATCTGAACCTGCTTTATCCTCACTAGGGTCACGGGGGTCACTGGAGTCTATCCCAGCTACTTTATGGGCGAAGGCGGGGAACACCCTGGACATGTCACCAGTTCAGCACAGGACTGACATATAGAGACAAACAATCACTCTAACATTCACATCTATGGGCACTTTAGATTAACCAATTAATCTATCAATGCATGTCTTTGGATGGTGGGAGGAAGCTGAAGTACCCAGAGAGAACCCATGCAGACACGGGGAGAACATGCAAACTCCACACAGAAAAGTCCTACCCCCATCGACTGGTGTTGGAATCAAACCCAGGACCTTCTTGCTGTGAGGTACAATGGACAATTCAAGTTGAGCATATAAACATGTTGTATTTGTTTATCTAAGTCCGCCCTATAAATATTTTTAAGACTTTTTTGTGACTTCAGTTCTTTAAGCACCACGGTCTTCAATTCACATCTATGAATTCTATAAATAACACTTAATCAAACATAATATCAATATTCGTTCCACCCTCTGTTGACTATCAAGGCTGTAAAATAATTAAGAAGTAGACACCAGAGAAACAATACTAATTTAAGCATCAGTATCAAAACCAAGATTATTGTATCACATCCTCTGAAGGTCAGAGCTTCTGTTATGTATTATATTTCAAGAGGTTTTATACAACACAGGGTTGGGGTAATTTACATTTTGGCAGTATTAGATTAAGAGACAGATTTAAAACTTTGAGAAATTGGGCTTTCACACAGAAGAGCTTCATTCAAAGTAACAAAAAGATATTAAAAGATCGATTAGTGAAACTGGATAACATCTGGCTGACCTCACTAATTTCAGACTGCGTTTTGAATAAATAATCTTCTACTTCTTCGAGCACTGCAACTAAATGCAAACCAGCCATTTTGTGGGAGAGTGTGGCTACTTTTTCAACAGGTTACTGCAAAGATAGAGTAAAAAAATTATTTTACATGCAAGAGCTTCACTCAAATTTACAAACGTTTCTGCTGCTGTGGTCCTGCTTCTCTCCTGCCTCCATCGTCATCACTCATTTATCCATATGGTTGTGATAGTGTTTATTATATAGTTACACAGATGGTAATGGTTTCTATTATTTGTACTAACAGCTGCAGTAGTAGTATACTGGGGAAATAAACTTGGTAAACTTGGTGCTGAGCCAAAGCAGCACAGAAGAATGAAACCGGATGTTGGTATCATTGGAGCGTCTATGCCATTACCCGAAATAAAACTTCCAAACAGATTTATACCACTATCGCAACTAAATATGACTGTGAGTGACAAACATACAGTGAACTGTAGGAATATGCTACAACACAGGAGTCATGAAGTTGTCAGCCAGAAGAGAAGGAATCTGTGCCAAGAGTTGAGGACATCTTGCTCCTAGGAGATGCTGCTATCTGTCAGATAAACAACAGCAGAATATCAACATGCAGCTACCGCAGTGCCACTGTGAAAGACATAACAACTGTTCTCCCCCAGGCTTTATCAAAACACCGTGGAGTCAAGCAGCTGATCTTACATGTGGGTGCGGTGGACATCAGAAAGAGAGAATCTGAAGTCCTAAAAATTGTTTGAGACACTTGATACAGTTTTGATCCAGTCCTTCATTAGCAGACCACTACCCAACACTGATGGGAGGAAAAACAAATTTCATCTGGCTGCTGCAGTTGAACACATGACTATCCAAGGTCTGTGAGTCCAGAGGATTACATTTCATTGATAACTTTAATCTGTTTTGGCAGCGGGATGATCTGTTCAAGGGAATGGGCCCACACGTGGCCAGAGGTGGAGTGAGACAGTTGTTGGACAACCTCCTCCATGCTCTCAGGCATCAGAATGGCCCTGGATGGAATCCCAAGGAGCCAATGAGAGAAGAGAGAAACAAGAGAGGTACTTCTGCCTTTCCAGTCGAGGACCCGGCTAAGGATTCAGCTTCAGCAGCTTCTTCAGCACGAGCACCTGAAGTGCAGACCTCACCACAGCACAGGACCCCACCTGCTGCATCCACAACTTCAGCTCCAGCAGCTTCTTCAGTACAAGCATCTTTGCAGGAGCCCCTACTCCAGCGCTGGGACCCACCTACTACGTCCACACCTCTTGCAAACTCGTCACTGTCCCTTTCTTCTCCTCCTTCACCAATGGGCTTTCCTAACCACCTTGAAAGCTTGGTGAAAACAGGAATAAAGATGGCTCCACTTACTCTGCATATCACAAGATCACCACAGGTACTACAAAACTCTACGCTCCTCCAGACATTACCTTCATTGCCCCCCAAGAGTTCCACTTCCCCTTCTGCACCCACCCAAACACCTCCCTGTGCTTATAATGATGAAGTGTTCAATCTGCACTCTTCTCTTTTACTTTATTCTAATTGATTATTATTTTGTTTAATTGATTACACTGGTCTACAAATAAAATGCTTCCAGAATAAAAGTAGAGAAATTTTTACCATGTGTGAGTCACTGATAAAGATAACTCAAGTTAAAAATGCAGGTTGGCTGAAGTTGCCAAGATACAGTCTTGGGTCAAAATGTGAAATTCGAAAATTAACGAGAATGGGTTTTACTTAAAAGGAATATTTGTCTCAGAGCTACCAGATCTACTTCAAAACACTGTCTGCACATTACAATACATTCACTGTACAGGTTCTATCTAGTGGAAGATTTATAAATCTATTGTATAAATGTACATAAACGAATATATATGTGTAATAACACTTTATCAAATACCTTCAAAACATCAACAAACCAGCACTTTGGTCATTTGTTTCCAATCAATTTTATTAAAACACGTAAAATTTAGCACATTTAATCTCTGAGGCAGATAATTTCAAAAAAATTGTAGACCAGTGTTGTGTTTGAATTTGAATTGTGTGTTTTTAGCTGGTCTGTTTTCCATTTTTGTAAAGCACTGTGAATTGTCCTGTGTACGAATTGTGCTAAACAAATTAATCTGCTAATTATACTATAGCACCAGCTGCTCTAGTTTCTAACAGTTTTAGTTCAGTTTGCTGTGCATCCACGTGCCCCCCCCCCCCCCCCCCATTGCTCTCTCTCTGTTTCTTTTCCTTTAACCCTCTCTCTTAAACCCCAACTGGTCAAGGCAGATGACCACCCTCCAGGGGTCAGGGTCTGATCAAGGTTTCTGCCTGTTAAAAGAAAGTTTTTCTTTGCCACTGTCACCAAGTGTTTGCTCCTAGTGGAGTATCTCTAATATCATGTAAACTAGGGGTCACCAACCCTGGTCCTCAAGATCTACTATCCTGCTTGTTTCAGATGTATCCCTCTTCTAACACACCTCATTCAAATGATAAGCCGATCATCAAGCTCTGCAGAAGCCTGATAACGACCGTCAGCTGTGTGTGTAGAGGGAAACATCTAAAACATGCACGATAGTAGATCTCGAGGACCAGGTTTGGTGACCCCTGCTGTAAACAGAATGACATGCCAATTGCAAAGGCGTGTTGGGGGTAGCAACAGTAACGGGGGGGGGGGGGCTTAGTGAAGGGTGATATGGTTTTAATATAAGAGGCCCTTTAGAATACTCTGCCCCTCTGCTGAGGCTAGATCTGCCCCTGATTAAAACTATTAATTAATTGATTCTCTGAGACATGGTCAAACTCGATAAGTTCATTCATTATTTTAAACATTCCACATATTTAATGTTTATCCAAATTATTTTTAAAGCTGTTTGTGACAAAGCATTTGATTTATAGTCTTCATGTATGTCTAATGTTATATTCTCAATCATTCGTGATACAAAAAAAGTAAAAAAAAAAAAAAAAAAAAAAAAAAAAAACCTGAAGAAAACAAAATCTACAGTAGGGGTCATCTGAGAGTATGTTTTTAAAAGCCAGTATAATAAAGGTAGTTATGAGCTAGAAAAGGCACATATCACAATATTATCTTCCCTGGGGGGGGGGGGGGGATCTGAAATTATCTTTGACATCACTGTTGAATCTTAGTATAAGTCATAAATATATATTAAAAAAATAGATCTTGATTGTCAAACTGAAAAATTATTTAATAGATCTGGAACAAATAAAGCAAACTTACAAAAACAAACAAAAAAAAAAACAAACAAACTTTTTTTTCTATTTTTTGAGCTATTATTCAGTCATTCCTGTTGAGAAGCCTTCTATCAAAGCAAAAGATCTTCTGTCTACGATTTGTAAAACTACTAAACTATAAACTACAGATTAATAACCTTGTCTTGTTACTACATCTATACAATAGCGCACCTAAAGTGAGCCATTTTCAGTTTCAAAACCAGCAGATGTTTTACTGACTTAAGAACTGAACAACAAAACAAAAAAGAGGCACAAAATTTGAGAACAAATGAAAAATGTTTGTGTTTAAAAAGATATTGAAAAACTGGATTACCCAATCCTAAAATTATATGCAAATTATTATCCCTGTCATGGAGTTATTGAGTAATTATTGACGCTTTACCTGGAACTGAAGATTTAGTTCTCAGTCACTGCTTTGTCAAGTATTTCAAACATCCATGCTGCTGTAATGAAGTCACCAGTGGAAGAAAGATAGCAAATAGTCCTTTAATCATTTCATAGCACTGCTTTCTTCAAATCATCCACTTGCCATTCAGTTGCCAAAGTTCAAAAGATTGTACAGATGAGGGCAGCTTACATACAGTACAATATGAGGGCATGTATGTGTGCAAAGAGCTTGTGTTGAACAGATTTACGTCTCAGCGTGGGAAACGTGCATGCGTACACAATCACTTTTCACAATTCATACAAGCTGTAAGCACACAAAGCAAAGGACATGAAAAAAAGAATCTGCTTCAGGGTGAAATGTCAGAGCATGTATTAGGGAATTAAACACAGTGTGGTGGGAATGTTGTCTACAAATTAAAAATCAAGCTCACAGCTTTAAACCAAAATTTCCTGAACTAACTGAAAAACTGTCTGTGCTTGACTCATGAATGTACATCTGAAATAAAGTTCAAAAACCTATCAAATAAATATTTTCTTTGTGTAAGTTGATGCATGTTATTTGTGCATTTTAGTTGTGCAGCCTCACAGTTGTAATTATTCAAGGAGTCTAAACTCTTACACCATCAGATCACAAACGTCAATAACCTGTTGCGTGTTTGTATAAGACGATTCCACTGAGATGACACTAACCATGACTATAGCAAAGCTGGGTGATGTTCCCCTGTCTCACACAGTAAAGACCTACACTTTGTTCTACTGTTGTACCAGAACTGTAGAGTAATAACCAGGTGTTAAGTATCACCTGTCCCACAGGGGAGTTTCTATTCCTGCTAAAGGTGGTAAACATGTACTACTTGTGGGGAATCTGAGGAAGATCCGCCACTCTGTTCCTGAGGGAGACTGAGTCACTGCATCACTTAAAAGACTGAGTGAGTCTGAAACCTTTAACAGGGTCACTCGATCTTCATTCAGGAGGCAGATGTAAGCGAAAAGAAAAAAAAAAGTCTTTTGCTACAACAAAAGTCAAGTCGTTATGCAACATATTTTGGTCAATTCACAGTTGATTCACAGTATCTAAACTGTATAAGTCCATTAATCATCATATCACACTTAGTTGGATGCAGACATAGCTATGTGTGTTTTATGTTCTCTGCAGTTATTGTTAAACTAACAAAAACCTTAAAAAAATTTATTTCAGTAAGTTAGATTAGTTGAAGTGTTAATGTGATCAGCTCATCTATAAAGGTCCACACTAAGTACATTCAAAAGTTTTATGGCTGCAGAAAATTTCTATCTTGACAGACAATAAACCAAGCAAAACAGCTGCTCATGTGGCTTGAATGTTTTACACGTGTTGCAGTGTTTAACAAAAGTAGTTTGACTTAAGTTTTGGTAAATAATGTGGTTGAAAATGTGCAGATATCCTTGTGTCTAAACTTGACGCCCCTGAAAGTTTCACAGCATTTACAATAACCAAAGAGTCTAGAACTAAATACCATCAAACTGAAAACTGAAATTAGCATTGCCCATTTCAAAACAATTACATTATCATATTCTTTCTTTACTGCTTTTACAAACAGTAGATGAGGTTACATTCAGGTATTTGTTGCCTGATTTGACCCACTTTTTGGCTCAATCTTCCCTATACTTGTTTGCATCAAGTATATCAAAGACCTGTTCTTTTTCTTGTAACTTTATTTCAGACGCTAACACTTCATGAGGTCAAGGAGGAACTACGTCCAATTCAACCTGGAGCTCATCTCTGTGTTACTGTGGCATCTGTTCAGCTAGTCAACAGCCTTCTTGCAGTTTTCTTTGGCTAATCTTAGTCTGGACAGGATGTGTTTCTTAGGGAATTTAAGAGTGGTGCACCCAAACTGGCTCACCCCACCCGTGTCTCCAGGGAGTTTCTCACGTCTCTGGACCCAGCTGCGCCAGCCAGGCTTCCAACAATACACACTGTCATAGAAGCGTGAGCCATTTTCCCCTCCCAGCACATAAATCCTCCTTTTCCACCTGGCCACACCTCCTGCTGCTATTCGCCGCGGTAGTCCAGGAAACACCACAGGGCTTGGAGCTCGGTCACTTCCACCTCCTGCACCTCCTCGCTGCTCAGCAGTGACCATTACCCCACCTCCGGTCACCTCCCTCTCCACCCCAGACCCCCTGCCCTCTCTGAAAAATAATACACGTCCAGTGGCGTCTAAAGTCTCCAAATTAGTGTAGTTTCCATCAAGGAATTTAGTGGTATCCCTCATGTATCCTCCAATGGCACAGACTCCTCCTCGCACTGCTACCCCACCAGCAAGGCAGGTGGCACCAGAATCCAGCGCCACACGCGTCCAACAATCTGTCAGAGTGTGATAAATAAGCACTCCTGAGTGGACCACAGCCCGGTTCTGTTCAAGTGTGGTTCCACCGAGTAGGTAGAGTCGTCCTCGTAGCGCAGCGCAGGCGAAGGCACGCAGAGGGAGCGGCAACCGGGGCCCAGGAGACCACTGGAGTGTTGACAGATCCAGAATCTCACTGGAGTCCAGAAGGGCTGAGCGGTTACTACCACCCAAGGCATAGAGTGAGTCTGCACAACCCAGCAGGCCAAGCATAGCGCGTGGCTGGATCATGGAAGGGCGCTCTATCCAGCGGTCCAACACAGCGTCATATTCATGCACTGCTGCAGAAACGGAGCCTGTACGCAGGATCCCACCTGCTACAAAGAGCCTGTCACCCACTGCTGTACAGCCGGGGCTGACCAGTGAACCTAGAGCTGCTAACTTCTCCCACTTCCCTGTCCGAGGGTCAAAGCAGTCCACTGTGTAGTCTCTTGAAGCTAAATTTTCATCTTCCCGAGGTGTCAGGTCCACACACACGATCTTTTTCTCAAACATGCCCTCCCGTGGTCTCAGAGGTCCCCCGAGGCCCTCACCGGCTGCAGCAGGCCCCAACTCCTGGCTCAGTCTTCGGCTCTCCTCCTGTGATAGCAGCCCTGGCCGCAGGTGATGCAGCAGCGCTGGCATGTGAGCGTAGCGATCCAAGGGTTGATGCTCTGCCCAGCGGCGTGCTGCATCATATACCTCTGCCTCGGAGTCCACCCCCAAGCGATCGGAGCTCAAGAGGCTACCTAAAGTTCCATGGTCAAGCAGGAGGAAGTCTTTCTGTCGAGCCACCCGAGGGAAGTGCTGGGCCACCAGCCTTAGAGAGGCACGAAGCAGCAGCTGGTCATGGTGAGAACGAGCCAGGGAGTACATCCCCAGGCAGTTATCCACCGAAAGGTGCTCAAAAAGGAACCTGAGGAGGTTACAGAAGGGGAAACCAGAAAAAAAAAAAAATTAAACTGAATATGTGCATTGCAGCAAAAAGAGAAGAAATATGAAGACTGAATTAGATGGCATTAGATTGGAGAAAGCTTCAAAAATGCTGGCCAATTCAGGTCTGTAGTAAACAGCCTTCAGGGCATCAGTATCAGTCAGGTCATTGGGAAAACATTACAGAAACATTACTACATGGTCAAACATCACCTGTGCAATCCGCACTCAGTAATCGGTAATCAGGATACTAGTATTTCCTGACTACTGATAATCAAAACCATGACAGGCATGTGCCTCGTGCAAATGATTTACCTGGAGCACAAATCTTGAAGGGGCATGACTTGGAGCCGGTTGGCAGCCACAAACAGATCCTCTGCTGTGTCCAGAGAGAGTCCAGCCTCACCGGTGTAGACAAACTGGATGACAGTCTCCATGACAGACGGTGTCACTTCCTCTAGTCGAATCTCAGTGAGACGAGACTCTACCAGAGGGCTGGTGAACATGGCCCGGAAATATGGGCTTACAGCTGCTAACAGGACTCTTAAGGGAGTAGAATAAGTGGAAAGAGATGAGTAATATGATTATTAACTTCTGTTTTACAACATATATTTAATTTAAACAGATTAAATATGATACTCCTTTAAAGACAGACATACCTGTGGCACATAAACTTCTTTCCCTCAACAAGTAGCGTAACATCACACAGCTGCTGAGCATCAAGGAGCTGTTTAAGTCCTAAAAAAGAAACAAAAGAAGAAAGAAAAGACAAAAAAGAGAGAGAGATGGATGAGTAATCTTAACAGAACAGAGAGCATAGGATCAAGAAAAGTAAAATGGGGGAGAGCATTGCTGGATAGGAACCAGATGAATAGCATCTTTTAGTGAGATCATGATAACCCCCGGTACAACTGTGATGGTCGGAAAACAACAAAGACTTCGTGGAGAATGGATTTGCTTCAATCAGGCAATCCGTTTATTTGTGCACAAATGAGAAAACTGACAGACGAAGCTTCGCCCTCTCTCAAGAGTCAGTTCTACCTAATAAAGAAAATCAGTCTAACTTATAGAGGCTGTGCTAAGCTTACATGGGATTGGTTAATATGACATATGATACTGTTGCTAAGTAAAGAAAGAATGTCAGATGGACACAGGACAGAATGTAAGACCTTGGAGTCATTCTGGGAAGTTTGGAAAGTAACTCTTTGTTGAATTCCAGAACTGAGAGAGCTCGTGCTCTGCTATGGGCTGAAAGGTCAAACTGTAAGTTGTGCCATCTTTAGAGATTAAGTAGTTACAATATGCAGAATTGAGAAGCTGACTGAGAGAAACATTCATGTTTTGAAGGACACAGGTGTCTTGCAAACTAACAGTTGTGAGAAGCCAAGAAAAGAAAACTTAAGCATTAAGCATTAAGCTTAAGCATTAAAATCAGTATTAACACAACTGTATATCTACCTCAAATAAGAACGTTTTAGTCTTGAAACTAAAATGTTTCCTCTGATAGAAATGTTACATAATAACAAATATAATTATCTGAGTACTGATCCGTTAGAAAAGTTAAGCACTTCAAGCCCTACCCCAAAGGTCCTTAGATATCAGAAAGTACAACTCCAAGCAGGGACCTTTTCTGGGTGGAATAAATATCCCTGAAACTAAATTTAGACCCCTGGTCCCTGCAGTGGAAGCACATCTTATGACCTCCATTCTCCTCCTTCATTATTTGCCTCACCATGTGTAATGTAGTCCCCCAGCGGCGTGGTACTATCATCAGGAAAGTCTTCCTCCTCCGAGTCGCTGTCTGACAGAGGTTCCCCTCCTCCCCCATCCCCATCCTGCCATGGCTGGGGACGCCAGGTGACTGTGCCCCCACGCACAGCATTCATCTAAAAAGAAACAAACACATGAATATGCATCTTGAGTAAACAAACATAGAACAAGTTTGATACCTTATCTGTGACGCGGGCGTGTACACATATGACCCAGATAACACTTATCTATTTGAAACAAGGGCTGTTTTTCCAGCTACAGGCCTAGTAGTTTGTAAGTTTTATTTGTCAATTGGACTAACCTCTAATTTTAGGTAAATATAGGTTTAAATTACAATCTAAAATGAAAATCTTTTAGGTCCAAATTATGGCTAGTTGAAATAAGAAGTATGGACAGAGCTGAGTTAACCTAATAAAATTAAAAGGATCGATACTGGGAAGTATTTTGCCCAGCCCAGGGAAGCATGTGGGAGACCCCCCTCACTGACTGTATTTACACAGGCTCATTACATTGTATTGAAGCTCAATACTTTGTTATACAAATTGACTGAAACAATACAGAAGCAGATACCACAGATCCAAATACTGCTTTAAACAAGACAAGAGAAAGAGTTTAAGTGCAACATGTAGGTTAACAGATCTATTATGTACAGGAAAGTGGTCTAGGAACTGGATTTTAAAACATTTATGTATGTATAAAAACACTTAAGCAGCATTTGGAAGAATTTTTGTATATGTTCAGTTAACAGCAAAATGGGAGATTCACCCAAGCTAATTCTGATTTTGACAATAGTGAGGCTGAAAATATAAAATCATATAATTATGAAGGATGAGAGCTTTATTACGTTGAGCTGCTACATCAGAGGAAATAGACACTATTAAGGAGAAGTAGTGATAATAAGGAGAAAAATGAGTTATGATGTGCAAAGAGCAGGTGAGCATATTTAGCTAAAGCTCTTTTCACAGTTAAAATGTTTCTGTCACATATTACAAAATGAGGGGTGATTGTCTGTCACTGGCAAAATGATTTATACACACCAACAGAGAGTAACTTACGTAGTAACTCCACACTATGTTATGTGGAGGGATAAATATATGATTAAGAGCTGTAATTACGATTGGTGATCAGAATCTGTCAGAGGCAACCTGGTCAAGACTCTACTGTCCTACTCCAGAAGCTTGGAAAAATGGCTTCACTGAAACAATGTCAGTTTTTTTTTTTTTTTATATTTGGTCTGAGAGGAGAAAGCTGCAGTATGAATTGCAGGTACTGTAACAGAGGAGGAGTGTTTTTTATAATGCTCGAAAATGCTGGTTGGATTGAAGAGAAAATACAGTAAGAAACAATATTTTATCAACTGAAAGTGTATTTCTAAAGTTCACTGTGGTTTACAGACCTGTTTGTTTACAGTCTCACATTTAGACTGTATACTAGTACAGATGACTCAGATTTGTGATGTAATTTTGACGCAAACACAGTTTTTAAGAGCACAGCTGAAAACTGAGACTTCTTACTGTGAATTGTTCATTCTATTCTTTGGAACTTAAAATGTCAGATCATTATTATGTGTTTCCATTCAGATTAACGCATAAATCCTGGGGGGCAAAATAACCTCCAAATTGCACTTACAGCTAAAATCATTTCCTTCCACCTCCCCCAGACCCCAGACAGCACCTAATTCCTCTGAGAACCTAGGAGGAAATCCAGGTTTAATTTGATAGTGTCTTTAACTACTTCTCTACAGCAGTATCACAACCAAGATCAAATCTATCACATTCTCTGAAGGTTAGTACTTGTGTTTCTAATTATATTGCTGTATGCTTTAGAGAAAACAGGGGAGTTTGGAGTTACATGTATGAGCCTGACACTAATTTACAAAGATATAAAACGTTGAATAAAATAAACAGGATAAAATGTGAAAATGACAATCCAACACATTTATATTTATATTAAGACTAAGAGGAAATGATCTTTCCTTATTGAAGCATTGAAATTAAATATAGCTAGAGCAACTTTTGTACGTTTTATGAGGATTTGCTATTGTGAAATAAGTTAGTGCATGTCCTGTTACTTTACCATAAACTGGGATTTTCACATGGTTTATGGTCATGTCCACAACAAACAGTATAAGGTGTTGTCAAACATGATGTAGCAACAGATATTTATAGAGATAGAGGAAAAAACACAGTAGTAGGTTGAGAATAGAGTAGAACATTGCAAGGTCAGAAATGAGGAGTTTAAAGCAGAAAAAATTGATTCACGTTGATAAATATAAATTGTGATCAGATGTTTGTGGGAATTAAGATATGAGTGCAGATCTTAGAGGAATATCATGTGTTTTAGGGCCAAATAATGATAAAACTGAAGTGGGGACTATGGAAAGACCTGCTGTTAGCCTTGTAAATATTTGCGAAACTTTTCAGAACCTCGCAGATGTAGCTGTAGGTTTACAACCGTGTCACTTCACCTTTTACCTGTGTTAGAGGAATATTCATGACTTCTGCAAAACACATAAAAAATGGTGTTGCAGCATCGCTGTGCTATCGGTAACATGTTATTACCTTCGCTCTTCTTCTCGTTTCCACCGTGAAGGCTGTTTGGGTCACTTTTAACTGGAAATAGTGGGTCACTTTCCAGCGGAATCGCTGTGCGCAAGTTTTCCGCTTATTACCAGACGCTTCCAGAGGCTCCCCCGGTTCGTGTCGGGGTGTCTGTGTCCTCCGGGCTCAGCGACGAGGCTTGTCCGGCCTGCGGTGCAGACGCGTCAGGCTACTCGCTGCTCATCCAGCCCCGTGCACAACATCACCACTAACTGACGGACCAAACTAGCTTACAAAGGAGCAGTCTTCCTCCGGCGGAAACGCTTCTCGTCTTAACACATATCAGTCCACCATGGCATTAAGCGTACACATTCAGCTTGCCAGCGAGACAGTGCAGACCACAGTTTCTGAAGGCTTCGGGGTAGAAGATAAGGACTGACTTTAGGTCCAGGTTCAGTCGGCCGCACTTGTCATGTCTGAACCGGATTACCGCAGCCTTAAACTTCCGCCTATCTGATTGGATGACCTTTGACCCGTGACGATTGTTTGGGGCGAGTCGTTTTGGTATCATTAGAAAAATAAATAAAATATATTTAATTCTTTGTAATTATATTACACGTATCGTAATAGTGTGTGATTTTGTTAAAACTTTGTGCTTTAAATTATTTTTTAAAATGTAGGTTTTCGAAATACTTATTTCCGCATTGATGCTGCATTCACTGTTATACGAACCTTTATTGTTGACAGCTACACGCCGTAGTTCAAACCAAAAAATAAAATGGTAAATTACCCATGTCGTATTTTACACTAATATTAAAATAGCTTCATTATGCGTATATACTCTTATCATTTATCATGCTGTTGTCGGAAAATGCTCTTGTAAAATACAATCTGTAAAATTAATCATATAAATCTTCGTGATAATAAAAGGGCGTCATAAAAAAGAAAACAAAACGATGAGAGACTCTAGTGAACACAGCTTTGAAAAATGTGACATGGTTTTAATACTTAGAACTGATCATTTTAAATTATATAGAATGGTGATGTCTGTAACATTTCAGGTTAGGCTGAGATAATGAGCAAATTAACGATTACTGAAAAAACCGTGAAAATTATAAGTAAAATTTCACGACTAAAATATATTTTAGGACCCAAGTAAAACCATATCTTTATCATGTGTACAAAGGGAGCATTTCCCTTATATTAACAATGTATTTGCGAAGAGTGGATTTGAATTTACGTATAGGTTTAAATAAGCGGTCTTTTACTTGGAGTAAATGCAGTATTCAAGACACCATTGCAATTTTCCATCGGCCGTGAACGCAGCGCCGACCACAAGACAAACATGGCGACCTCCTTCGGCATGGTTGTTAGACTTGGAGGCTCTGCTCTGACAGCGTTCAAGCCGGTAGCCAGACGCTGCTCACGGCGGCCAACGAGTGTAATCATCTCGAATCGCTTGGCACATGAATCTCGCAGTAGTTTGTATGAACATGTCCGTGAAGGTTACAGCGACAAACCGGAGCTGGACATGACTACGGTGTGTGAGGAGACTGACAAAGTCATAGCAAATGTGGAGAGGAGGAAGGGCGAGCTGCAAGGGGACGATGTCAGGAAGATTGTAAGTGTTTTTACAGGTACATATTCAGTCTGCTAGTGTTTGGTGTGATTTAGATTTGTATTATTTCACTTGTTACTAGGGAATACTTGCATTTCTTTTTTTTTTTTTTTTTTTTTTACACCACAGAGGTAAATATTGTATTTTTTACTCAATATTTTCTTTATTGGCAATTACAGCAAACATTTTCATAATATTTATTTTAGCCACTGTGTGCTCACTAACTTTACATGTTTGGTAGATATCTCTGAAATGCTATTTTATAGTTGCACACATCAACAAGATCAAATAACGTAAAATAAGATATAAAAGGGACCATGTATAATTAGAGACTATTCTTCTCTCTTTTTTATTAACTGAAGACAGATTAATTTGCTGACAAAATAAGCTCAGGCCTGTGTGGTCAAATGTGTTGATTTTAATGTCAAGGAAATCTTGCACTCTCTTAAAGTAAACTAAATCTTTAAAAATTCTTTTGGTTGAAAGCTGAAAATAGGGCTGTTTTTGTGAGCTCATGAAAAGTTCTCACAGGACTGTGAAACTACAAACATATGATGATCTTTCAGAATATGACACTTTGCTGTAGAATAAAACATAACGTGCTGCGCACTTTTAATACCCTCAGCCAAATATAGGCTAGTGTAAGATTCTGTTGAAAGTTACTTCCCTATAATTTAGATTGGATTGTCTTTGTGTAAAACTTATTACATACATATTTGAAAGTACTCAGATTGCACAATGCAATGTGACCTTGAAAAAGTAGGTCAAAGTGATTCATTTTCAATAGGCTTCTGCTCCATGCCAAGATGCATCCACAGTATAAATTTGGTGCAGATATCTCATTGCATTCTTCAGATAATGTGATTATGTCATTGAATGGACAGACAGACAGACAGACAGACAAACGACAAAACAATTACAATACCCCTAGCTGAGGGGTGATAATAAAACTGTGTAACGTAGCTCAGCTGAGCTCATGCACAAATATCAGAGCAGTAAAATGCAATAATACAAATTGAAAAGATCATATGATACTAAGACACAGACACTGTGGAATGGCTATCATCATTACACAAAACAATAGTAAAGCTAAACTCTGACCTGTGTGTTCCTGTATTTTGTTGATCCCATTGAATGTTGTTATTTTTTTTCTCTTTTCAATATTCCAGGTGTGTGTGTGGCAGCAGCTACAAGCAGTGCGAACAGAAATCTCTGATCTGGAGAAGCAGAAGCAACTCATCAGTGAAAAAGTCAAAGAGCTAGTGGTCAGTAAAGGTGAAATGATGCACCTACACCTTGAAAATATGAATACTCCAAACTGAAATACAGTATGACATTTTCCTTGAAAAAGCAACTTTTCCCTCTCAGATTTTTCCATCCTTTCTGTCAGCCTTTTAAGTTTGTGTAGTTACAGGTCACAAGATAGATCTAAATGTGACATTATTTATAATACATTTTTATTTTGAACGTGTAAATGAAGTGAAATGGACTTGCATAAAATAACATTACTCATCAAAATCAGAATACATATTCAAAAAGAAGTGGGAAGAGGTATCTACTTATTAAATCCCATTCCTTGTCCATAGTTCATTTCATTACATATTACAAGTTATCCATCATCTTTTTCTTGCAGAACAAGAATGATAAGAAAGCCCTCGCTAATGTAAGTCATATTTTGTTATACCAAGGCCTCACATGTTGTGGTACGTTCTTGTTGAATCAGTTATTGTTTTGATAAATCACATTGCGGCTGGTTCTGACTCTTACTTTTCTTCAATCACTCAGCTTCCAGAGTACAACCAGGCTCGGCAGACGGGTCGAGAGATCCGCAACAGACTCACTGAGCTTTATCCCAAAGAGGGGGAACTGGAGCATGAACACTATGGACGAGCACTCAGACTGCCCAACAACACACACCCTGATGTGGTGAGCATACACACACACACCACATATAGTTTTTAGCAGCCTGGGAAACTTTCTATGAGCTACATATATTGAAGAAAGTCTAGATTAAAACATTCTTAAATTTCTCCTCCTTGTTTCAGCCAATTGGAGATGAGAGCCAGGCAAGGGTAGTGGAGTTGGTAGGACAGAAACCAGGTCTGTTCTGTTTACATTGCTATTGATCTAAAGCCTTGTTTGAGAGAAATGATACTTGACTTTCACTTAAGCTTTTCCTTCCTGTGAGATGAGTGTAAAACTACTTACAGCAGCCTCTGCTCTCACGTCTCTGCTGCAGAGTTTGACTTCAAGCCCAGGGGCCACGTGGAGCTGGGGGAGGAGCTGGGCCTTATCAGGCAGAGGTGAGGATGACTTTGTTTGTTGCTTGTTGAAGATGGCAGGTTTTTCAGATTGTTTGACTTTTAGGTTGATTTGAAAGCCTATCGAGTTGACGAGTTGTAAGTCATGATGTTCAGCTTCAGTTGAATTTATTTTAGTCCAACGCTTTTATGAACCGTGGAAACAACAGAATTGGAATTAGCTGTATTCTCAAAGCACGTAAACGCATACAAGGAAATTTTTTTTTTCATCAGCAGCTGTGTCTAGGTGGATACAAAATGTAATAAAACATTTAAAAAAAACTATACATAAAAACTCTATTTACATAAAAAAGAGGTATCCACTTATATACAATAATAGTGCAGCATAAAACATGAAAATAAAGCTGCAGGGATTCTTAGTTTTTTAGCATCACAGGTTAAAGATTCTACAGTTACCTTTACATCTGTTATGATTCAAGTAGTCTGAAATGACACAAAACTTCTGCTGCTACTCCTTACCTGTATTTTCAAGCTGTAAATATGTTGCAGGTTTCAATTACAGGTGGGGAGGGTCAATATGTGACTGACAAGTGTAATTATAATATAGACAAGACTCTGCTGCTCTATCCTGTGCCATGACACAGATGCTTGAAAAAGTGTTTTCAATTTCCATAACGGCAAGAAACAAAGTCAGGTCCATTTGTATTTGTATTTAGTCTTTTGGACTGAGAGGAGAGAGCCGCAGAAGCAAAGTGTGTATTTTTGGTGTTTGTGAGAGTAAAAAGTAGTAAAAATCAGTGTGTAATAATGTAAATATGATGAGATTATCAAGTTATTTCTATTAAACATGAATGAAGATGTGGCATAGTATTTTTCATTTTCCCTGAGTTACATTCACTTTTAATGAAAAAAAAAAAAAAAAATGTATATCATTTCCAGAAAGTCACCCCAACAATGGGAGAAAAGAAGCATTATTTAACAAGTGGTTCCAGACACAACAAACCCCACCAATGGCACATATTGTAGCTTATTTTGGCATCAATCCAGCTGACTTCATCATGTCTATGCATGTGCCGATGTCAGCATATCAATTGCCTCTATATTTGGGCCAAGTTTGAGGTAAATTGAAACAAAATTGATGTTTTTATACATAGTTGAAATTTCGCTCATTAAAAGTAAATGGGGGAAGAAAAAAGATTACCTACTTTTCCCAAAATGTAATCAGATCTATTTTGGGTCACTAGCAAACTATAAACCCAATTTGGTATGAATTCAACCAATAGTTTTGCTGCTAAAGTGTTAAACAAAGAAACAAAGACACCTAACCAAAAGCAATATCCCTTGCCTCCCTGTCGGTTGGCGGGGTAAAAACATGGAAGTCAATGAGAATGCTTAGAAATTATTAATAGGAGCACTCAAATGTATGTGAATTAAAATATAGTTGTTGTCAATTGATTTGATTGACATTTTCATTTGTAAGTGTTACTCTGAATCGACCATTACATGTTAATGAAAAATCCAAAACATGGCTGAACCACTGGACTGAATTTGGACTTAACCTGTAAGCCTTTGGGAATGCATCACCTCTGTTTTCCTCATTCATTTTTTTTTTTCACCTCTCTCCTGTAGACACCTAGCTCACGTCTCAGGTCATAGGTCATACTATCTAAGGGGAGCTGGAGCCAGACTTCAGATTGCACTGCAAAACTTTGCCCTTAGCACATTGCAGCGTCGGGTAAATCTCAGATTTTCAAAACCGAAGTCGTTTGAATAAATAATATCATAATTGTGTTCCATAGTAGATCCAGACTTATCCATTTGTTTGAACTCCTGCAGGGCTTCATTCCCATGGTTGTGCCTGACATGCTGAAGGGGGCAGTGTTTGTGAGTAACAGAAATAACAGCACACACAGCACTTTACATTGTTCTATTTCAAGCATGATACTTAGATTTCATTGTTAATCTATTAAATCTGAAGTTAGACAGTTCAGTTTTTGTCATCGCTTTGCCTCCAGGAGGGATGTGGGATGCAGCCCAACGCGCACCGATCCCAAGTCTACGCACTAAACCCGGCTCGGTTCCCAGACCTCAACCTGGCTGGGACTGGAGAGGTTGGAGTTGCAGGTGAAATCTCTGTTCTTCACTGATAATTATTAAAAATGTTAACTATTAAGACAATAATAAAAACGCTGAACAACACTAAATAGACCATCAAATTTAAGCACATTTACATTATAGTCAGGAAACTCTCTTTGTGGGATGAATTCCATTTCCTTTACTCAGGATGTTTTCAAGTGTTTCTGTTGTGTCTCTTCTCCAGGCTATTTCATGGATCACGCTGTTAACTGGAAGGATCTGCCTGTTCGGTAGGAGCACCTTTTACTGCTGATGTTCTAAGAATAGGTAGAATGTTATATGTGAGCAATTACATCTGATGGGACCTGTCAACTCCCACTGCAGGACCGTGTGCAGCAGCACATGCTACAGAGCTGAGACCGACACTGGCAGAGAGGCGTGGGGGCTCTACAGAGTTCACCACTTCAACAAGGTGCGACAAAGAACACACACATACCTGGAGTTTTTGGTTGTACACATGGACCATTCTACAGAACTGATGCAAACTAATGTAACACAAATACATTTAAAAAGCATGCAAATATCAAACGTTAACTACAACGTTTCTATTGTCTGTGTGAACCCAACAGAATATGTGAAACAGTAGTAAAGTGGTCACCATTTTGAATTTTTATATCTCTATCAAAACTGTATCCTTGTCTCACATCGCTGCAGTAGTGGTTGTGAAAATGTTAACACAGTTCTAAACACTTTTACACACATTGAACATACAGTTTTTGTAGTAACACTCATGATGATAACATTTATTTCAAACAAAAAAAGAACAAAATCATCAAGGTAAATAATCAAGAAAAAAAAAACACACAGATTTCAATGGAACACTCCAGAATACAGAAAACAACAAGCCAAAACCGAACAAAAATGCTGTACAAAATATACAGTTATATCAATAAAGCACATTAACAACACTTTATGTCCCAAATGGAGTAAGAGGAAGCTGAGCTCATCTTGTCAGACCCCAACAATAACAATCGGTTGTGATGTTCTTGAAAGTTAGAACAAAGTTAGTAAAAACTTTTATATTATTTTGATTACATTTACTAAATACTTTTACAGTCATGACAGAGGGACACAGGTGGACTTTCTGTGTTTAAAATCTGTCTCAGGATTAAAACTTACACAGTTTACATGAGTCAAGGACTATCTACATTAATAGAACAGGTACATGATATTTTTGTAGGTGAGAACTGGACATTCCCTCTGAGGTTTAAAACTTATATTTTTGAGAAATGTTGGAAAGGATGGATTATTTTTATTGATTCATATTGAAGAGATGGTAAATGAAGTCGCAGTTTTTTTTGTATCCCCTCTGCTCACTGACGAACACTGACTGAGGTTATTGGCTTTTGGGTGTTTACCCCCTTAAGGTTTTTGGTTTTGTATTTTTATTTTATTTTACATTTTTTTTTGTTGTAGGATTTTTTTCCCTTGTTTTTTTTGGGGTGGGGGGTTGTGTTGATGGTGTGGTTTGAAACATCGATGCACAGTGAGATGTGCCTGTTTAAGCAGATTTGTTAAATTTAAAAAAAAAAAAAACAACCCACTTTGGTTGTGGCATAAAAATGTAGGAAAACATTTTCTACATAAACCGACTCATGTTAAAATGAATGTATTCTAAGTTAACCAAAAACATTGTGTTGAAGCAACAATGGCAACATTTGTGAAAATTAACTCTTTATTAATAAGGTAAAAGGGTTTGTCTCCTTTCTGTACCTTCCTGGCCCACTTTCTAGATTTACTCAGAAATAGTTGAATTTTTGACTCCAAGAAGGATCCATTTTATTATGCCATATATTGATATTCTCCAACTGTCTGAACCTCCAGATGCTGCTGCAGCAACAGCTGAACTCACCCCCATTTCCCATCACCTTGCACCAGCAATATTTCCTAAAAATCACATCATAGCTCTTATACAGTTTTATAGACTTATATATCATTCGTACATGTAATACTTAAATAGCGCCTTTAATGCATATCCAGCTCCATATAATGACCAAACATGACCTTTGACCTGAACTCATTTGAACACCATATTGGAAAATACAGCAAAATCATTAGATTTGACTTTTAAAATCTAAAATAACATTCTTGCCCACCTTGTAGATGGTGTTGCTTGAAATATGTTAAACACACTATATTTATACAGAAAATATATCAAGCTTTAAAATCTATGAGGAGATAAAGATATTTAATTTTAAGGCAAACTAAGGTTTTAAAATTATACATTACATGCAGAAGTGAATGTAACATCCCAACAGAATGTAACATTTCTGGTGTTTTACACAGGATTCATTATTATTTAAGCTACTTTTTGTGATGTGAACCTAGTTTGCACTAAATACTGACTTCAGCCTGTTGGAACCGATTAGTTCAGATTTTTTTTTTTTTTTTTTTTTTTTTTGCGTGTGCATTTATAATTCTCTCCACCTTTATTTTCTTGTTATACTCGAAGGTATGATATGTTTGTTCATTTCAGTCCAACAAAAAAAACTTAACTAAAGGTGGCATAAAGACTTTTTCACAGCCCTGTATGCTTTAAGCAAATGTTCAAATGATTTCAGTATTCGTTTTTTGGTTGTAGGTTATCAGTTTGCACCACTTGAGTAAAATAACTCCTGTATGTAAAGTAGAATGGTGTATTTTATGTATATGTTGCTGTGCTTTAGCCTTTTATATATTAAATACTGTGAATGTTTAGTGCAGGGCATTGACATTTGGGGATGTAAAACACCTTCATGAGCTGGTAACACATGTGCATCAGTGACTTATGTATCTTACCTGTAATTTCACTGTACTAATCAATGATTTGATGAAATGTGTTCAGGTGGAGATGTTTGGAGTGACAGCAGCTGAAACGGGAGAAGAGAGCACTCAGCTGTTGGAGGAGTTTGTCTCTTTACAGAAAGAGATTTTTTCTGCTCTGGAACTACACTACAGGTCACTACATGGACTAACATGCTTTTACTCCAACTCCGTTCCTGTGTGCTTTAAATGGGTAGTTTGGTGTTCTTAAAGTAATGTTGTATGAAGTTCTTCTCCATAAGCAGTGTGTTTGTTACCTGAAGTAGATAGTGGTCAGTTTGGAGAAAGACAGGAGCACTGACAGTTTTGTCACCTAAAAAATGACGTGTAAACTATATTTAGAATATTTTCAGTTTTACCTTGTTGTCAGCCATTTTTGACAGAGCAACTGAAGTCTCATGTGCCTCAGTACTTGTACCACACAGCACCAGTACTAAAACATACATACATGTTACATAACATCTCAACCAAGTGGTAGATCAGCAACTCCCGTTTTGTGCAAGGTGATGTTTGTAAAGACAACAACCTAAGGATGGGTGATAAAACAATAATTATCACAATGTAATTTTTCTTGTGCTACTAAATATAATTTTTTTCTCTTTTTTAGGGTTTATTTTGTTGACATTCTGAGAAATGCTTAGAATATGTTTCAAGGTTTTGTTGTTTAAGTTAATTTTACTCATTTTGTCAACACTTTGTTACTGTAGTAGTTGTAATAGAATGTTCTACTTTTGATTGAAGTTAATCAAGAAGAAACAAAATCATAGTAAAAAAGTAATATTTCTATTTTGTCATGTATTGCATGTTGTTGCTCCTTTTGCGTCATAATCATCTTACATCTTATACAGATACAGTCCAGCTTCTAAACTGTAAATAATGACTTTTACATTCCATTTGTTTTCTGTAAACCCCAGCAACATTCATACCCCTGTCAAAAATGTAGTGTCTGAAAGCGAGTGAACACAGTGCAAATTTTGTGGTGTACACTTAAAATGATGTTGATTTCTCCAGGAGGTTGAGATGTACTTTACTGTTGCCTGTATCTTCATGACCATATGTATTTGTGCTGCTTCTCAGAGTGCTGGACATGCCGACTCAGGAACTGGGTCCTCCAGCGTACAGGAAGTATGACATTGAAGCCTGGATGCCTGGCAGGAACAGCTATGGAGAGGTCTGCGCCACATCCCCTCTTCTTATCCAAATCAATGACCTCCCTGTTTTAATACATCAAGCAGATCTGTGTTGCTGCTGCTGATCTAAAGGCAGGTCTTTTCTCTGCGCCAGATTTCCAGTGGGTCCAACTGTACAGACTACCAGAGCAGACGTCTGAACATCCTGTATGAGAGAGAGGATGGCAGCCTGCAGTACGCCCACACAGTAAGGCAGCAGATGAGGCAGCGCCGATGTACATTCTGCCTCCATTTACAGTGAGCTGTTATCCATCATCGTGCATCTGTATGTTTTGTTTTTGTTTTGTTTCTTTCAGGTTAATGCTACAGCTTGTGCCATACCACGGACCATCATTGCCATCTTAGAAACTCATCAGACCAAAGTAAGACACAAAAATAGGTCTTTGCTAATATCAGTAAATCAGGAAGTATTTAATGCAGGTTTCCAGACGTTGACAGGTCCCTGAAGGTAATGTGACAGACAAGCACAGCCATGGAAGTGTCACATTTTTGCCTGTCTCAACAAAAAGGAATCCTGTCTCCACTCCACTGTGTAAAATGCCATGTCAGCATGCTGCATTTGGGCATTCTGTCCTTCTGTTGATCAAAACATTTATACACAACTTAAGATCTAATTCAGTAGCACTCCTGAAATGATAAAAGAGTACAGTTAAAGAGTTGACAGGTAGTTTTATAGTTTTATTTTAAGTGTTTAGCTACACATCTAATACTGAGGGACTCCTATTGTTTTCTAATGGGATTGACGAAATTATATAAACATTTAATTATTTCACCAATTCATGTTTTTCATTTCAGTATTCATTATTTCTTTGTCTTCCTCTCTCCTCTGCTTTTCTCTTTGTATCCAGGAAGGAACGGTTCGTGTTCCCCAGGCCCTGCAGCCATATCTGGGTCTAGAAGTGATCGAAAAGCCCAAGTACAGTCCAGTCAAATACATCGGACCAAACCAGCACAGTCGGCCCCCTCGGCCTTCTCCAAAGACTAGATGACACAGATAGAAGTGTAGCTTTGATGTAAAATATCAGCCGTGCACACCTGAGGTTTGGATCGGTTCAGTCACCGGTGTCAAAAACAAAGGTCAATGTTAAATAAAACATTCTTCATGCAGGGTGTTTTATTGTGTATTGAATATTGAGGGGCATGATCATGTGCTTGAGATTAATAAACTTCTGTTAAATCATGGAAGACTAGCTGTAAGCCTGAATGTACAGTACTTGTTTGATTCAGACTATGACCACACATTTACATTATGTGGTCTTTCTAGTAATATATGTACGACTGGAATATACAGGAAATATGTAAACAGTTTTAAAAACAAAAATACATTTCAGACCAAACATACACTGCAAAAATCTAAGTCTTACCACGTGTATTTTTCTCATTTCTAGTCAAAATGTCTCATCACACTTTAAGTAAGATAATTGCCTAAAGAGTAAGCTGTAAGTGAGATTTAAGAACTTATTTTTAGACAATAGATCTTGAAAATTTGATTTCAAGAAATCTTACCAAGATAATTTTCACTTGTTCCATTGGCAGATTTTTTTATTTTTTTTTTGCTTGAATTGAGCAGAAAAATAAAAAAAAATATCTTGAATTAATTAATTTTTAGGTGATATTATGTCTTATTTTAAGTGTGATGAGATATGTTGACTAGAAATGAGAAAAATACACTTGGAAAGATTTAGATTTTTGCAGTGTATGAATATTGTAGATGCTATATGGGATCATCTGGACAGAGAAAAGGATAAAAGACCATGAAAGGCTCTGGGGCATTCTGAAAGTACATAACAAAACGCAATATTATTTTTTTAAAAAAACATCCAGACCATAAAAATAAGACCTATGAGAGTTGTAGATTTACTGAATCCAGATGGTTACACTAAATACTGACTACCTGCACAAGCTGTTTAGTCAGATAGTGTGTGTTTCAATACTATACATGTATTTCCTGCATATTTCTTGTTTGAAATAAAGACACATGGCCAACACAAACCTACAAAAGCAACAAATGTAGAGGTATAATAGTTTTGCAGCTCAAGATGCCACAACTACTTCCAATTTCTATCAGCATCTATCTGTAAGCATGTTTTAATGGCATGAATTCCAGTTGAGCAACATGGATTATACCATTAAATTAATAAACACAAAAAATACATTAATTTAAGTAAGTAGATAAATCTCATGAGTGTGAACAGGAGACAGATGGGGTTGGCAAGAAGCACTTACTAACAAAATGAGAGACAAGACAGTTGAGTTGAAAAATCAGGGTTATTTGACATTGATTTTTGAGGTCTTGTTAAAGTAAAACATTAATAAGGTACTGTTTTTAAATTAATATACACTCATTTTCTTTATTTTTCTGTGCTTTTAACTGTTTTCCAATCTTTATTTGGAATTTGGGAGAAGTATTGAATATAGAAATATTGTCAGCTTTACAAAAATGTTAATTTTGCTGACATAAAGAAGCTTCTACTTTGACACTATTTATTTCATGGCCAAATATCATATTATATATTATATTTATTTTAAAGGCAGATAGTCCTCGTGACCTAGAAAGTGTTTAATATTTGATCTTCTTGTTCCCAGAGGCCTGTTACAATACCAGCTGTAATAAATCATTAATGCATTGGTTCCCAACCTTTTTTGGCTCGTGACCCCATTTTAACATCACAAAATTCTGGCGACCCCAGACATTCAAAACTAGGACATTTTTTTGCTAAAATTAACTTGTTTTTGATCATGTAATATTTTGCTATACTATGTTGCAAATAAACATTAATTTTAGACCACATTTAGTCTATATAATGTATATTATTATGGTCGGAGGCAGTAAATCCAGGTGTAGATTACTGCACAAAGTGAGAATTTTATTTTCCTTGGTCAGGATATGTACAGTCAGTCCAGCTTGGATTTACAAGGCTGACAATTAATACTGAACAAACAATAATTCAAACTATGAATTATGAAAGAGCTGCAGCATCTGAAACTGACCACAATGAACATTTGACAGATAAACAGAACCACAGTGCTGCAGTTTCAGCTTCACAGTTTGTCATGTCTTTTATGGATTGTGATTGTCTCTCTCAAGTCACCACATCCTTATATATATATATATATATATATATATATATATATATATATATATATATATATATATATATATGTAAGGAATTTTGTTTTTTTAATCAATTGCTAGAAATTTCAGGCGACCTCACGTGGGGTCCCGACCCCAAGGTTGAAAAACACTGCATTAATGTGTAAAAATAATGGAATAGTCAGTATTTAGAGGTGGTAGGGATGTTTCTTGTAAATCAAGACAAGGGTTTAAAACGGGCCACTGTTCATAGAGCAATAAATTGACAGTGAGTGTCAAAGTTGCTTGGACACAGTGGTTCAGAGTCCAGGAAACAGAAACTGTCCAGTTTTCAGGAGCACATGTCTAACTTAACACGCATGGGCATTTAGTGTGGACGAACAGGATGGATATCCGAGTTAGTGGCTCCTTAACGGGGTTCAGGCTTTGGTCTGGTCTCAGTCACCTGACACACACACACATATACACACATACACACGCACACACAGGCGGACTCACACTCCGCTGTGCGCCTCGGCTCGGCTCGGCTCGGCTCCACCTCGCTCGGCGGGTGTGTGAAGAGGATCCAGCCCTTTATTTCAAGGTTATCTCTGCAGGGGCCTCACCTCGTGGATCCTATGGGGGTTCTGGTAGCCGCAGTTTTCCTTTGGGCCGCTGTCGGAGGTAAGGACCCTTCAGATGTATGTTAGAATTCTGGATGTGCGCGTGTGAAGTCGCTTCGTGTGGAATAACGCGTCACGGTGCGAGGCATCTTTAACACAAGCGCCTCAAACGGACACAGCATAACCTCAGTCTCACACTGAAACCTAAACTGAATGAATATGACATATACATATGGATCAGTGTGCATGGATATGGAACCTGAGGACGAAAGCTTCGGGGCTTTAGACTAATAGGCTAAACAAAATCGTTGTTACATAATTTGTTTTGCGTCCACCTTTACGTTTTATTTTTGCTGTTTTTTTCCCCCGATCTGGAGACATTCTTCAGATTCAGGTGTTGATATTCGTTAAAAGATGTGTACTATTAAAGCACAGGGATCATAAACAATCCTCTTGGTAAGCATGCGTATTAAAACTCCGCACAGGTGAGCGCAAAGTGCAGCGTGGAGATGCGCGCGTTCTGTGCCAAATGAAAATTATGTCTATTAGTTTAAATAGACAGTGGGGCCGGTTTGGTGTAAAAGAGGGAAATGTTCCTGAAATATGCAGATGGAAACGGCATTAATCCCTAGTCTGCATGGATGTTGCGCACCGTGTTGTGCAGTAATAGGAAATAACCTACATACACTGGATGTGGGTTTAAGATCAATTAAACGCAGCACTGTGTCATAACAATGGGGACAAACTAGTGTGCGTTTTAGAAAGATAAACATCACCAAAGAAACAGAAAACTGTAGAATAATAATATGCTTTAAGACGAAATGCCACTTCACCTCGACGTCAGTCAAACACAGCGAAGAAAAACTGATCACGTTGTTGTAGATCCTTATTATATATTCACCCTTTGGCCCACTTAAGGCTCTTATAAGTGCATGTATTCTCTATTTAGACTAAGCAACATTTGGAGCTCTTTCTGTGTGCTTCACAGCCTGCAGATTGTCTTTAATATGGAATTTGTTTGGTCCATGAGAAGTAAAACACACTGATAATGACAACGGAGAGACGTCAGATCACTGTTCATTTCATTTCAAGGCCCAGCTTAGTGCGACAGACTCTCCTCATCACATGGACATGCAGAGCAGGGCTAAAAACTGTAGGCAGCTCACGTGTTTTTGTTGGGGCTCAACCAGTGACTAAGGTATCAATTACTATTGATCCTGAGCTCCACTGATCTGGCTGTTTGTACCCAGGAACCATGGAGTTTAGAAAGGACTTGATTATGCATTTGAATATACAAATGCATCTGAATAATCAGTTCTATCTATCTATCTATCTATCTATCTATCTATCTATCTATCTATCTATCTATCTATCTATCTATCTATCTATCCTGTATATTTTAAGTGAGGATTCCTCAGTTGACCTCATTGAAATAGAAACTGTTAATGATAAAAAAAAACATGTGGAAAATTAAGTTTTACCTGAATGATAATGCTATTAATAATTCATACTGACACTGTTAAATGCCAAACATATTAAATAATTCATCCTGTTTAACTCTGTTGTGTCAATTTTCTACTGCATCACTGACAGGAAACCGGAAAAAAAAAAACTGTCTAAATCAACCAAAATAGTACATGTTGACATTCAGTTTCACACCAAATGAAGGTGCGTTAATTGAGCAGCACCATATCTCATCCTTGCACCCAACACATAACAACACAGAAGAAAAGGTCACAGACTGTAGACTGAGTGTGGATTATGATCTATGCTGACATTTAGGACCTTCTTAGGTTGACAGTGCGAGGAAGACTCTGATGGCGTTGTGTTGTGTGCCTGTAATGACTGGCAGGCAGGGATTGGAGACTGATTTAGCTCGGGTGAGGAACTACCTGCGAGCTAAAGCCTTTGGGAATATCTGCATCCTGGAGAGAGAGAGAGAGAGAGAGAGAGACAGTTAGAGTTAAGCTTCTTTGCTGCATCGCTTTACCAAAGTCACTGTGCTTACCTTAATGAGGGAACAGCTCTAAACAGATCGAGTAGGACAAGTCGTTCCCGAGATAACAAAGTAGTTCACATGTTTTGCTCCATGTATTTTGGTAGCATGTTTTCCCTGGTGCCGAAATGCTAAATATATCAATTTCATGCCTTTTCCTTATAATTTATGTCACTATGTTCATCTCCCAATTCTGTTTTGTGTCACAGTGGGATGCCGGCCAGTGACCTCACCCCTAAATGATGCCAAGGTCAGAAACCAGGACTGTTGATCTCCCTCTATCAATCTGTATCCTTTGTCTTTACTTTCCAAACAACTAATTATGTATCTTTTTTTCTATTGCATCTTTAGGTTGAATGTATTATTCAGGAGACACTAAATGGAGACAGGTCAACGGATGAGTGTGTCCCACAGCTAGCAGGTGACTGAATGATCTGTGATCTACAACTATGGATTATGTCAAGGATCAATTGGCCAATTTGTTTTCGTATTCAGTTAAAATCACTGTAAATGTAACTAGTTTGCACTTTATTTGAATTGTCCACCTACAGAACATTAACTGATTAGCCGTTTTTTAACATTTCAATGAATTCTGTTCAATATTTAATATGTAATTTTAAGCAACGTTTCAATTTCTGCACAATACAACACTGACATTTGTTTCACAATTCATGCATAATAGTCTGGAAAAAGTCAGTGATTAAATAGGTTATCTACACATATACACTGATCAGCCATAAGAATTTCAGAAGTTCATTATATATTCATTTTCAGTAGGAGGGACAAATTAGACAATAAGTGATTTTTTTTTTTAGTCCTCAATGCTAATGTGTTAGATGCTGCAAAATAGGTAGTGTAAGGTTCTTACAAAGGCCAAACTGTGGTGGCTAAATTACAGGGTTAGAGAATCTCCTGAACTGCAGGGCTTGTTGGTTCTTTCCAGTCTGTAGTGGGTGGTACCTACCGAAAAGTGGTTTGAGGAAAAACAACCAGATTTCATCCAAATGAGCATCTGTGGGATGTTTTTCACAACAAATCCAGTCCATAAAGGCCAAACATCGCAACTTAAAGGATCTGGTGCTTGCATCTTGGTGCCAGATACCACAGAACACTTTCAGAGGTCTGGTAGAGTCCAGGCTTCAGGGCAGAGCTGTAAAAAGGGAGACCTGTACACAATACAAGGCATGTTAATAATGTTCTCTCAGATGCTTGAGTGGGTTGATCTGGTTGTCCTTTGTATATTTTATTCTTATTCGTATTCTAGTTTACTATATCATGTATTTTACTTATATCTTTCTACAGCACTTTGGGCAGCTTGCGTTGTTTTAAATGTGCCATATGCATAAACTTGACCTTGACCTTAGACTACTTTTTTTTTAAAGGGGTCATATTTTTCTAAACCCACTTTTATTAGTCTTTGGTACATTTATTTGTGTATTTGGGGACTCTAATAGTTAAAAAAAGTTTGAATTTGAACCCTCCAGGTGCTGCAAAGCTATCTTTATATTCATCCCGGCAAAAATCAAGTGGATTTCTACAACCCATTTCAATTCCTTCTTAATTTGTTACGTTTTATAACTAGTTATGTCACGACATTTGCACATATAAGGTCAAGACTTCCAGCGAACATTCCTCTGAGTAGGCCTTAACCTCCTAAGGCCCAGCAATGCATTTATACCTCCTCCAGAAGGTATTGTGATGGCTTTGCTTTGTGTGTTTGCGTGTTTGCGTTCGTGTTTGTTGTTTGTTAGCAAGATAACTCAAAAAGTTATGCACAGATTTTCATAAAATTTTCAGGAAATGTTGATACTGGCACAAGGAAGAAATGATTAAATTTTAGTGGTGATCGGGGGTGGGGGGGCCACAGGGGCCCACTGATCTGCCTTGGCCGAGGTCTGTGCTCTCCAAGTGGTTTTCTTGTTATCCTCTGTAGGGGACAAGAATTTTACAGCTTTTTTTAAAAAACAAAAACAAAATACAAAACAAAACGCTGTCCACTGCAAAGGACATTCCATAAAAAAATTTAAAAATCTATTTGAAAAAACTGCTGCATCATGCTGTTTCTGATCAAGACAAATGTAAAAAAGCCAAGACTTTTCCTTTTCTGGGTCTCAGGAGGATAATTGTTTGTTAGCAGCAGTGGTTGTAGTTCATACTGAAAATATGTCCAAACTTCAAGCTGATTTCCTAAAACATTCAATTGTTGGTTGTAATGAACACAAGTGGTTGAACGGGACAGAGTGTACACTCAACAACCTGGAGGGGGTGGGGTGTGAAGTGGCACACTTGCATTTAAAGGGCCAGCGCTCAAAACAACCTTTCTGGTGTCATCACTCAGAAATATTGTTGAAAATCGACCTATAGAGTTTAATTAATGAAGAATTCAGAGCCAAGCATTGCATTTACAGTTTATGTAGACCACAGAGGAATGTTTTAAATGCATAATTAAATTTAAAAAAGCTAAATACCACTCCTTTAACCGCTGCAGACCAGGAACACCCAGCAATACCGGTAGTTTTGGAGAAAATCAGATTGAGAAATTTGGCCATAGTTAAAGTCTCTCACATTGTTATTCTTGTCCATTTTGCTGCTTCAAATCAACTTTGACAATTAAATGTTCACTTACTGCCTAATGTATCCCACCTACTGAAGGTACCGTTTTACTGATATATTCAACATTATTACCACTTCACCTATGATGACTATGTTATGGCTGATCTGTGTATATGTGATGATTCATTTACAGGAAAAGGGAAACAACTGGATCATTGACTCTCAAATAATAAGCTGTAAACTCTCTTCAGGTGTTCTGTGTTGATAAAGTGTTTCCTGCTATCTGTACATTTGCAGTCAATTATGGTAGTGGGTTCAGAGTTTTTGTTGGGCTTTTTTGTCAAAGTGTTGCTAACTGTGCCTCATTATTTTTGCAGAGGAACTGGATGAAGTGCAGAGACATCAGGGTCTTCTCAGGGAGCTTCAGAATCTAGCTCATGATGGTATGCACTCATTTGCATTTACACGTATTCATGCATTTTTAAACTTGTACAGTACTTTTCATGGCCCAAGAGATGTCATCCCTGTAAATCACACACATGCTAATGCATCTGCAACTCGGCAATCTGTCCGTTTCAGAGAGGGAACGGGAGAGAGACAACGACAGAGAGAGGGAGTACAACCTCGCTGATGATGAAAGTGACTTTGACCAAGGGGATGAGGAAGAGGAGGAGGAGGAGGAGGAGGATGATGATGAAGAGACTGACTTTAAGGAAGAGCCAGAAGAGAAGGAAGACAACATGGAGGACAGAGGTGAGGAAGACAACATAGAGGACAGAGATGAGGAAGACAACACCAAGAAGAAGATGATGGAGGAACCGAGAATCGACGGCAAAGGGAGGGATGATGAAGAGGCGAGAGCTAAAGAGCTTGAGGAGCTACTGGCCGAAGAGATCAGTAAAAAAAGCCAAGAGAAGAATGATGAGGAGCTCAAAGAACTGCTGAAAGAGCTGAAGAAGAAGCGCTATGAGGCAGTGAAGGAGAGGGAGACTCAGAAAGGCTCCACAGTCAAGCAGCAAGAGGAGGAAGAGAAGAGGAAGAATGAAGAAGAAGAGAAAGAGAAGGGGGAGGAAACAGCAGAAGAGTTGGAGAAGCAGAGGCTGGAGGAGAGGAGGAAGAACGAGGTGGAGCTGATGGTGGAGAAGGAGAAGGTGGAGAAGGAGCTGAAGGAGCTGCAGAAAGAGCAGGACAGCAAGAGCAAGACAGAGCAGGAGAGGGAGATGAAGGAGAAGCAGGAGGAGCTGGATGAGCTTGTCAAGAAGATGAAACGGGTACAGGAGGAGGAGCAGGAGGAGCAGGAGGAGCGGCGTAGGAAGGAGGACAACAAGGAGGTGGAGGAGAGAGTAAAAGAGGACAAGAAAGAGGGCGAAGGAGCAAATAAGGAGAAGGCTGAGAATGAAGTGAAGAAGAGGGAGGAGGTGGAGGTGAAGGAGCCGCAGCAGAAGAGAGAGATGGAGAAAGCCAGCGACGAAGCCACGAGGCAGTTTGAGCGGGAGAGGTACAAGGAGGAGGAAGAGGAGGATGAAAACGACAGGGATGAGGAAGATGAGGACGAATATGTCAGGGAAGATGAAGAGGGGCAGGAGGAGGAGGAGGGGGAGGATGACGAGGGTGAAGCTGAAGAGGATGAAGGGGAGGTGAGATTGAGTCAAAAACAGCTCTTGATTGTCCGTGGGTGTTTTCCTGTTTTTCTGCGTCATGTGTTTATTTTTATTTTCTTCCAGGAGCTGCTGGAGATTGAAGCAGAGCTGCGAAAAGTTGCTGCAGAGCTGAGGGAGCTTCGCCGAGGATAAGACACACATACACACACAAAACACACACACACACACACACACACACACACACATACTGCAGACTGAAAAAACCCTTTGTTGCATTCACATTCACTCATTCATCTCACAGATTGTCCAGTAACAGCCTTCCAAACCTATCCAGCACTCATAGAAATGTCTTCAAAAACTGTACATAGAAATTTCTAGTTTTTTTCTTTTTCATTTTCTTAGAATGTCTGAAAAGGACCATTACTTTTTCCTCCAAGCTTGTGTAGAGCTGAGGAAATAAGAGGTCATTTTGAGGTTATTTTCTAGAGAAACACCCCATCGCTCATGTCATGTTTCACTACCTGTAAATGCTGTTTGTACAGTGACAGGAGAATTTACTACAGTTGTAAAGGATGCAAAGCATTCAGCACTTTAATTTCAGTGGTATTTTTGACTGCAGATTGCCAACCACACACACACCATAGTCATCTATGAAATGTCTGAAGTGGCAATCAGTGCTTCTTTTCTCTAAAGGTATCATCCTTGATGGTGTGATCTCGATGGGAAAATAAGTTCCCTGTAATCTGTGTATTTCATTATACAGTATATTTTGTGCAATAAGTATGTGTAAGCTGTTCCTGCTGTTCTGACTGTTAACGACAACTTGTATACTGATATTTCTACACAGGAGTAAGTCATGATTTCTTTGCGTTTCTTTGATGATGAAATAGAAACAAGGATTGTGTTTCATTTGGCTCACGCACTGTTAAAACCAGACTGTTTGAGGCGAACCAGGGTGACACACACACACAAAAAAACACAACAAAACACAGAGGTTAGTGCTGAAGTGCTGCACGCAGATACGTTATCTTTGATGTTAGGTATCTGGTGTGCGGAGACATGATGTACTTAGAGCTTATAAGGTCTAAAAGTGTCACTTCAGGTTGTCAGCCAGCTTTGCACTCTTATCTTAACAAGCCAAGGAGGAGTCGAGGGAAGATGGAGACACTAAAGCCATTTGTTGTCTTTTGGTAACAGCTGACAATAATGTTGATTATTCAGTAGTGTTACATCATTGCTGTTGTTCCCATGTCTTTCGTGTATATATTAAATATCATAGTCTGTAAGCCAAGGTCATTGGAAATATGAGGCAACAGCGCCCCCAAGAGGACACTGACTGGATGTGCACTTGGTCCAGGATTAACAGGGTTACCACTGGACGCCCACGTTAATTGCAATAACACAATATAGACTACAGCACACATGAATGCAATAATTAGCCAAATATTGATTTATTTCATGTATTTTAATATGTAATCAAAGTGCATCAGATATAATCCATATGTCAAATACAACCTCTCTTTCTACACAGCCAAGATTTACATTTATGTATTAACACTGGCAAAATAGCTGGTCAACTTGTGTCAGTCAACACTGACGAGCTCTTTACTGTCTATCCCAAAGATGAGATGTTTGTTCACCTGAGAATACCTGAAATTACTGAATGTATTGTAGTTTGTTTTTGTTTTTTTTTTAGAGAAGTGCAAAATGTTTCCACTAAATGGATCTTACAAACCAGCAAGAAAGACGTACTTAATGTCTGATAGAGGGGGGGTGACATAAAGGCATAGAGGATATTTCAAACAGGAAAAAATGTTGACAAAAATACCATTTGTAATATTACTGGCCAATCAGAGTGCTGTATTTTGTGCCTGCTGTATCTTCTATGCTACCTGTCAATCAATAAACAGAAGTGTATCAAATCCTTCTGCCTTGTCTGTGTGGCTTCCTGACTCTCAGAACAGCACTAAATGATGTGCAGGGATACAGTTCCATATCACTTTAGGAGCTGTTATAAATACATAGATTCTTAAAACTAAAGTGTTAAAAGTTAAAAGCAGCTGATGAGCATTTTAGTCACAAATATACTTGTGTCAGAGCTTCATGTTTGCCCTGAGAAGCAAATAAAACACTGCACAATTTCCCCAAAGGTCATCAAAGGTTGGTTGTTGTAGTAGAAGGTCCTCCTGTAGTCAGTGAGTCGGTGTCCTGAAGGTCAGTAGAAGATGGTTTGTTCAACACTGACTGGATGTGACTGAGCAGCGAGGAGAAAAACTGAGGCACTCCCTCATATCCTGACAGAAAGGAGAGAGTGAATGAGAGCATTGGTGTGTGTTTGTGTGTGTCTGTACACTGCTGTGTTCATTTACTGTACCTGGGAAGATGTTGATGTCGATGACAGTGAGGGTGTGCGTGCGGATGTTGATGATGACATCGACACCAAACAGAGCCATGCCCAGCTGAAGTCTCAGCTCTCTGACCAGGGCAGCAATGGCCTCAGAGCTGGGAGGAGGCAGGCATGGCATCTTCTCATCCAGCTGGTGAAGACAGAGTTACAACAGCCATCAAATGTTCTGTTTTTTTTTTTTAGGTTTACCTTTTTGATTCCAGTGAAGTTTAAGGATGTTAAAGAAGAATGTAATTTCATTTCCATGTTTCGGAACTGACAAGTTCTAGGTAAGTTTGTATTTGGTTTTAGTGTTAGGATTTAACATTTCAGGTACTGGAGGAAATGTACAATCAGCTATAACAATCTGACCACTGACAGAACAACTGGTGATAATATTGATTATTTCAATACAATGATACCTTTCACAGCATTGGACACGTCTGGCAGCAGGTGAACATTTAGTTCCTGTAGCTGATGTGTTAGAAGCAGCAAAATGATCAATGTAAGGAACTGAGTGACTTTGACCTGGTCCATATTGTCATAGTGATGACTGGGCCAGAGTATTTCCACAACTGCAGGTCTTGTTGGGTGTTCCTGGTCTGCAGTGGTTAGTACTGACCAAAAATGAACTAAGGAAGGACATGCCAATCTCCAGACAAATGAGCATCTGTGGGAGATGTTGGAGAAATAAATCTGATCCATAGAGGTCCACTTCTCTACTTTCAGGACTTCACAGATCTGTTGCTAACATCCGGTGGAGTTAGGCCTTGGGTCAGAGCTGTTTTTGTGGAAAAATTTAGATCTACACAACATTAGATGTGTGGTAATAATGTTCTGCTTCCATAGATAATGGATAGGTTGAGATGTGGTGTTGTTGTTTAGATACTTTTGGTCAGTTCTAACCACTTTACCCTGGCATGAACAACAGGATTTGGAGATGCCCTGACCCAGTGATTTGACCATAACAATTTCTCCCTTATCAAAGCTCACTGGATCCCTACTCTTGCCCATTTTGCTGTTTCTGACACTTGAACTTCGAGGGATACATTTTTATTTACTGCCTAATATATCCCACCCACTGACAGGTCCCATTGGAATGAAATAATTCTTTCCCAGTCAGGGGTCAGAATGTTATGGCCGATCAGTGTATGTTAGTGTCCTTCTTTTTCTTCTTCTTTTTCTTCTTCTTTATTTATTTATTAGGATCCCCATTAGCTCATGCAGGACATCAGCTACTCTTCCTGGGGTCCACCCATTCCATTCCATTCCATTCCATTCCATTCCATTTCATCCCATCCCATCCCATCCTTCTTCTTCTTCTTCTTCTTCTTCTTCTTCTTCTTCTTCTTCTTCTTCTTCTTCTTCTTCTTCTTCTTCTTCTTGCTCTTTTGTAGTTTTTGTGGAGATTTACATCCACCATATTGCATTACTGCCATCTTCTGAACAAACTGTTCTTATGTTATTTTCGTTGTAAATCCCTCAAAACTTCTACAGTGGGAAAAACTATCCTGATTTCACCTGCATTTGAGCTTGTGGGTTCATGAAGCATTATTTGCCATTTTGTTTATGAACTGACATTTTTATTTTTGTTTCAGTTAATTATTATCATTATTATTATTATTATTATTATTATTATGTTTTTTACCACTAGGTTTAGTTTTAATTTTCATTAAGTATAACAAACTTAGAGGTTGAACAGCATTTTTTCAGGAAATCTGTGCATTTGCAGTTCTATTCTTAAAATTTCAGTGATCACATACAAGTCACAAGAATGTTCTTTTCTACACCTAACAGCTGAAGGACAAGCCTTTGCTCATCTGATTATTTGAAGAGTGTTAGACATATGTTACCATTTGGAAAATTAGAGGGAGACACTTGTAAATACCCCATTTGGTGGCCTTTCAAAACAATAATGCTCTTGTCTTGGCTTTAAAACCTAAGACAGAAACATTCAAATAATACAAAGGATCCTTCACTCAGAATAACACATGGCAAGTAGCTTCAATACTGTTGTTATAGCAGGTTTCCACATCATACTCACCGCTGTGAGGTCAGAGCTAGACTCAGGCTTGGACACCTGGTGGCTGTTGAAAAAAATGGTCTTCCTGTCTGAAGGCAGAAAGAAACCACAAGTTAAGTGTATATAGAGGATAAAAAGAACCAAAGAAGATGTCTGAAGGTGGTTGGACAAAAGGCTACAGCTAAATACCTCTGAGATGGAAGCGTTGACTCACATATAGATAGAAAAGAAACTGAAAGAAAAGTAATCAGCTAGACAAAAACAAACCAGGCAGATAAGGAAAAATGTACAAGACAGGATAGAGAATGAAAGAAATGACAGAAAAGGAAATTTTATGCGTGTGTTTCTGTTACTGGAGACTGACCACAGGGTCCTGAGGGGAAGTTCTTCAGTGACGGACGCTCTACGCAGAAGTGTTTGTCTCCTATGACAAACACCTTGTGCAGAATAGCTCCATGGTTGACGAAGCTCTGGAGAACACAAGGAGGATGAATGTCCGCCAGGTTCCCTACACTGAAGATCAGAGACATCTAGAATGTACAGATGAAGCACAGACATTGAAAGAAAAAGTCTTATACAACAAGAATGTTCACAGTCACAGACATATTTAAGTGGAAAACACAAACCACTTACCTCATGGGAAAGTGAGCCATGTGCCACTCTGGTTTTACAAACTAGGGGCAAGAGAAAAACAGTGTTTGTGGGTTCATTCAGACTTCGTTGGTCAGCAAAGGGAAAGAAGTGTTAATATTCAAGTGACTACTGTGACAATCACTGAAAAATGCTTAGATCAGTCAATGCAGATAATTCTCACAGTATTTACTGAGTTTAAAAGGTGGATTCTCCTGGGTGAGAGATGTTTAATTATGGTTTTAAACTATTATTTATTGATGCAACATGACAAACATTAATGGTTGAGCAGAAATTTTTCCAAATTTGAGGCAGAACAATCTGGTTAGTGACTGTGCCTGAATACAATACATGGTGTTTTTTCATTCTCCTTCATGGATTTGAGCAGACCAGCCTACACTAGTGTATTAGCGCCCTCTACTGGCCTTAGCGCTATCTAACATTAACAATGAACAATACCTGAAAAATCTGCTTAATGAGTACATGTAACCTTAATCAGATATATGTCAGAAATCAGTGCAGAAGTATGGACTGACTGAGGGGGAAACTGAGGTCCTGGTTCCTCACGGCCTCTTGGATGGATGGTAGGTCAGTGTCGCTGTGGATCTCTAGGTATGGGGGACTACAGATACGCCAGTCTGTCAATTAGATGAGTCAGTGTCAAAGACAATAGAAAAGGAAGCACTAGACTAGGTTTTAAAAATGTGAAGTTGAAATTAACCTCGGAGGGAGTTGTGCAGTTTGCTCATGAGCCGATAAGAGGCAAAGCGGTCTAGTAGCTGGGTCATGGCAGGAAGGGGATCCACAATAACTGTACTGGGATGGGCTGACACATAACTCTGCAATGCAAAAGGAAGAAAAATAGCCACTTTCTCTCAATAGATTACAGATTTACACAAGATTTCCAACTGCAAACTTTGGAATTACTTATGAGCATCACAAGCTCAAACAAATCCTTAATGACCATAATCTTAATCTGAGCCAGTACAGCGCATATAAACACGACCAGCCCATAATAATGCATATTTTTACTCTTTATTTGTTAAAACAGCCTCACCTGGAAGTTGGCGAGCAGCTGCTGTGATTGGTTGTCATGCTCGGCCTCAACAATCACATCAGAAAGCTTGTGGACGATGACATCGAATGGTCCCTGAGGTGCCAATGACTGAGTGAGGTCAATCTGCAGAAAAGAAAATACCCTTTTTATGTCATTTCTTGGAAGTTAAGGTAAATAATTTATGATAACGAGACTTTTTAGCATTTGGTGCACTCTTGCCAAAAGATGAATTCAAGACTAAGGTTTATTTTACACTCATGTCTGGGTCACCACCCATTAACAACTCACTGGATACCGGTTTTGCAGTGTCACTCTGTACATGACTGCCAATCCCTAATAATTCCCACAGATTTAACTACAGACAAATGTTTTTTTGTTTTTTTTTTAAATTGTGTGCACTCTTTGTAATTGCAATGCAAAAATGTAGCTATCCTTTCTCATGTGTGGTATTTTTAACAGTTATAGCAAGAAAAACACAAGTTTATAAACTGCAGTGTAAATAATCTTAATGTGATCATTGATTTTTATAGGACATGTTGTACAATCAGTAAATAAAATACAATTAAAATAACACTATTAAGCTGCAGGAGCTCTTGAATGATTATACTTATGGTCATAGATGGGGAAAAAAATGTTAAAAAAAAATAAAATAATAAAAACCAGACAAATAATGTTTAATGATTGTGTTTATATTGTCTGCACACTAAGATTAATACTAGGACTTTAGGATGAACACACCCTATTTCATCAGATCTCAGAAACCAAGGTGTGGGTAATACTTGGATTGGTGTATATGCACTTACATTATGTACTACTGCATAATCTGTATGACTATATACTTTATGTGACTGTCTGATGCAATGCACTACTTTTTAAAATCTCTTTTCTACCATCCTAATCTTGTTCTTTTCTTTCTTGCCTGCCACAGGGACTGGACATGGAAATTAGGTCAAAATCTGGTACAGACTGTATTTACTTAGTTTGAGTCTAATGGTTTCTGTACATGGTCTTTGAGAAATTAACGCTAATAGTAAAATCATTGCTCATGCTTGTGCCTAGTTCGAAGGACAAACTGATGAAAAAAGTAGAAGTTTTAAAATTCCTTTCCACGCTGTGAATGTCTGTGTGTAGCTCTTGTACAGTTATCCAACCAGCTGATCCTAGGAGGAGGCTGCAGGTGTTCATGACATGGATGGCAAAAGTTATTGACACCTGCAAATGACAAGTGCTCTGGGTGTGTGTCTGATGGTGGTGGTGATGGTGGTGGTGGTGGTGTGTGTGTGTGTGTGTGTGTGTGTGGCGCGGGGGGGGGGGGGGGGGGGGGTGTATCACAGTTTATTTGTACACACTACTTACCATTCATGCATACCTACTATGAACAACCCTTAGTTATTATGGTATCTATGCAGACATTTCAATCTGTTTACAGTTAGAGTGCTAGTTTTCCTAATTTGACATGTTTTAACCCTTTCATGCATGAATTATGAGAACCTTAATCAAGATTTTTTTCCTGAGTGTTTTTATTCCTCTTTAGGCATGAAAAAAACACTGCGATTGATTTTTTTTTTTTTTTTAATGAACTGATTTTTCATGTAAATGCAAAAATGTTCACTTAGCTGGACACCATGTGTTTAATTTTTGAAGCAAAAAAACATGCATTTACTAATATTTTGTGCAAAAACGATGAAATAATTTTTTTAATGCTGCTAATCTGATGTTTTTTCACATTTTAACATACTTTAATATAAGTTATTACTCACTTTATGAGGATAATATGCCAAAAAAAAAAACTTAAAAAAAAAAAAAAAAGTTAATTACAGTCTAATAACAATAACAAGAAATTTACTTAAACTCAAACATGTTACTGCAGATCAGGTTTATCAAGAACAGCAAAGTTACAGCAATGGTACGTCCGCTTTATTGGCTGATATGGATCTAAAACAATAAAATCCATGAATATATAAGATAACAGCTTTGAATAGCTGTCCACTGTAGTGACCACTATGCATGAAAGGGTTAATATGATATATAATCATAACAAACATAAGGAAACATGAGGAAACACACTTCTTACCTCTACTACTTGTACTCCGTGGTCCCTGTAGGAAAAATATTCACATTTTATTTGATTCACAGTAAAATCCAAAGATGACCAAAATGAATGAAAAGGAACAGTTTAAGTTTCTCCATTCATGACTATGACGGACTTTCAATAGTCTTTTTGTCACATTTTCACTGCTGGTGATCTAATGACACTGTGTACACCAGACAAACCTGTTATTAAACTTCACACATTTCAGCACTACCACAAAACAGTCACCACGTACACCAATCTGTAAGAATCCATTTCAACTTACGCACATAACTTGGCAAAAGCGTCCAGGTTCATTCTCCTGCGCTTCTTGAGGCTGAGGTAGAAGCCCACCCTGCGCCCTGACATAGTGACAGTGAGTCTGGGGGTCACCGACCGCACAGTGACAGCGGAGGGAGCCGGAGGGTGGAGGGCGTCTGGACCCTCCCACTGAAGGTTCAGCTGACACCTTTTTAAAAACCCGTGTGTCTTTTAAGAAATGTTCCAGACTCATGGTAGTCCTCGCCCACGGTCCGCCAGAGGGCCAGTCAGACTGGAACAGTCACTTGACTTCCTCAACATTTTTCATCCAATAAAACACCGAGAGGCTGTTCCGATGCGCACCTCACACAGCAAGAACTGAAACAGAAAGTAAAACATAAACTCTATCAGGGAAGTACCACCATTATTGTGCATGTCTTTGTGGATCCGCACAGACATGTTGTTTCCCCTAAACTAATACTGAAGAGAAATAGTTGTCGGTTATTCCATCTGCTGGTGTGAGTATTTGACCCAACATTACGCACAGCGCAGTTCATCTGAGGTCGCAAGATGTCCCGAGGCTCCAACGCAGGTTTCGACCGACACATCACCATATTTTCACCGGAGGGCCGCCTCTACCAAGTCGGTAAGACCTTTTCTCCACTTCAACACTGGGCTAGAAGTGTTTAGAAATGATCTGCCTTCTTACTTTAAGAAGATGAAGTGGAAAACAGGCCACATTGTTGGTTAGTGGATGTTTTCAGTGTACTGTTGGAATAAAATACTTTTACATTTTCTGGTGAAATGATCGTGACATTGGGATTAATTCTTGGTAGATAACGTGCAACTGGAACTCTGTATGCCACAAGTGTCAAACATGCGGCCCGGGGGCCAAATCCAGCCCGCCAAAGGGTCCAGTCCAGCCCTTGGGATGAATTTGTGAAATGCAAAAATTACACTAAGATATTAACAATCCTTTTAGTTCAGGTTCCACATTCAGACCAATTCAATCTCAAGTGGGAAGGATTTAGTAAAATACTATCATAATAACATATAAATAATGACAACTCCAAATGTTTCTCCTTATAAATGTAAATATTTTCATGTATTTACACTAAAACAAAGTATAATTTGGCAAAACATGTGAATAACCTGATATGTCTTTAGAGAAGCAAGTACAATTTTAACAATATTCTGCCTGTTACTAAATGTTTTGTGTATTTGTAGATCCACTGTGATCTGTAAGTTATACTGAACATGTGTAAATGATAAACTGAAGCAGAATATTGTTAAAATTACACTAATTTTTTTCAGTTTTTTCATGTTATTCACACCTTTTGAAAGGATAGTTTGTAGATGTAAACCTTTTCATAATGTAAATGTACTGTTTTCACTCTAAAACATAGAGAAAAGTTTGGAGTTGACATTATTTATATATTATTATGTTATTCTTTTACTGGTTCAGCCCATTTCAGAACAAATTTGGCTGAATCTGGCCCCTGAACTAAAATGAGTTTGACACTCCTGCTATGCCTTTGTGCCTGGTCAAAGGTTATTACTGATGTGTATAAAAAGAAATAAAAGGAGGGATGTGTGTGCAAACAAAATCTAATGTGCAGACAGTGTTTTGAAATAGGTCATGTTACTCTGAGACAAAACCCATTCTTTCGTTAATTCCTAGAATTTCATATTAGATCCAAGACTATATCTTGGAAACTACACCCAACCAGCATTTTGACATATTTTTTCGTTATCAGTGAGTCAAACTTGGTAAAGGTTTACTACTTTTATTCTGGAGGCATTTTACTTACAGGCTAGTGTATTTCAGTCTCAGTACTGCATGTACAACTGCCTACATGTATTACTTACAAAGTTATAACTGTTGAAACACTATAACATTGGAACAAAAAACACAATCTGTAGTTGCACAATATCTGGACATCATAAAGTCAGGAACAAAATTGAACAATGGTAATTCTAAGTTTTTCCTCTCTATTTTATTTTGTTTTTTCCAATAAAATTCACATAATTTCAACTCATTCACTCTTATATTACACTCATTTCACTCTTATATTACAGGTTCATGTATTAAATTAACTGTGCTATGAACCTATAGACATAAGTTTGACCTACTGTAAAAACTTCCCTCCGTGGTCATTTATACTTGATGTAAAGACACAAACGTACCCCAAATGTGTTCGATGTGAGGCTGACATTACACTCATGGTTCTGCTCTTTTTCTGTTTTGTTCTTTCTGTGTGCCACATGTGCTGAAATGCAGAATATGCCTTCAAGGCCATCTCTCAGAGCGGCTTGACGTCAGTCGGTGTCCGGGGGGCAGACAGTGTGGTGGTGGTCACACAGAAGAAAGTACCTGTAAGTTTCAACACCCAGATAATGTTGTATCTAACTACAGTACCTTCACACCCCTCAGTGACATAATGCAACCCCTAGACCTTCACTGTCTCATTAACTTTCATCTGATACAATGCCTTCAAAATGATAAAATATCCACTAAAACCATCAAATGCTAAAATTTGTGTACATGATTCGGATAGAGGTAGACATATAGTCACACACATGCTCTGATAAGCACAGGTGAAGCAAAACAGTGACGCTATGCAAGAGTCATGACTCCATGTTTTTGTGCTGATCAGACAGTAAAGGTGCATGACTGTAAAATGGTGTAAAACTGTGTTCATTGGACCATCCCGTAAGTCTAACCTAAATACATAAAGGCATGTTGAATGAGATCAATAAATTGCAATAAATCTTATCGTAAAGAATCTGTTATTATACAGTATTTGAAAGGAAAACTTTTATTCATTCATTCATTCATTCCAATCTAAATGACTGAAAAGGAGCAGGATGAAGAAAACTTATAATACCTGCCCCTTTCTTGAAACATCTGCTTACATCAGATAAGTTGCCGTTACAGTTATTACAGTAAACAGTTTACATGATAGTCAATGAAAATAAACAAATCCAAAAATCCATAAGTAAAATTATTTCATTACATGTTTTTATAAAGCTTTTCTATTTTCTCCTTATACAGCCTCTTAAACGGAAAAACATTTGTACAGCTCTTCTCTTCCATTGCCTAAGAATTCCACATTCTGAGACCCACAACAGAAATACACATTTGCTTTAAATTCGTCCTGACCCTTTTGCTGTTTAAAATTAAACCTCCCTATGTTTTTCATCCTGTGACACAAAACTCAAAAAGTCTACTCTTCTTACTTAATCGAATGTAGGAAACCAGTTGCACTCAGAAAAGGCAAGTAAACATGGTCATTAGTCTTAATTTCAGTTTACTTCATATCTACTAGTTCAGTTTACTTAATTGATTTAAAAATATCAAGTATAATTAAACTGATCTTTCTAAGTGTGAGCAACTTAAATAAGTGAAGAAAGCACAATAAAGAATAATTAGTTTGCAGGGTTATTTTTTATTCAAACAAAATACCGTAACAGCAACGCACACATCCATGTAAGCAGTTCATGGGTAATTTTATGCAGTTAGGCAAGAACAGAGGTAGAAAAGGAAGTGAAGGGAATTGGACATTTAAATAGTTTTAATCTAACTTGGAATGGTTCTGTATTTAGTTTTGGGTTTTTCTTTTTCATAAGAGGCTCTCATCATCAGAGCTGAGTGAGGAAAATCTTTCCAAACAGAGTGGCCAAAAGGTTGAGAGTAAGCAGAATTTCCACACTAGAATGACCAAGGCCACTTGCTCATGGTGTTTCAAAATGGCCGCTCCAAGAACAGGTGTTCTGGCTGATTACACCTTCAACCACATTGGTGGAAGAGCTTAAACACACCTGTGGAGCCTGACTGCTCGGTCAAACTTAAAGTAAGGAACCTTGACGTGTAAGCAGTGGTTACAATCAGTGTGTTTGTGCACGTTACAGCACAACACTGACGTATGTGTTTGTTTCCTTCTGGAGTTTCTGAGAATCCTAACACTTCCTTCCATCTAAAATTACCTTCCACGTTGCCTCAGAAAGCTTCAGTGCTCCTCTCCTGCTCAGCGACAGTCACTAACAAAGCGTGTCTTCTTGTCTTGTGTCTTCTTCTGTGGGATTTTTGACAGTTGGCAAACCTCCTTAAAGGTGCTTAAAGAAGTAAATTAACACCACCAACTGGATTGGAGTGTGATTCGAGAGGGTGTTCAATACATTTCAAGTACAGTTTTCTCAGATGACCTTATTTTTATACTTCTTTAGGAGAAAATTAGTAAATACTCAAAGTACATGAGTTAAATTAACAATAACTACAAAACTACTCTACACCCTCTCTTCATATTACAAAAACATGCAGTCAGAGTCTTACATAAAGTCAGCTATTTGGATCATACTCATTTATTATTTTTGCAGTCAAAACTATTAGAACTCTATGATTTGGTAAATTTTTACACAGCTCAACTTCTATATAAATCCAATAAAAATCAATGACCATACAACATACAAAAACTATTTGCCCATAGAGAGAGGGGGGGGGTGGGGGTGCTATAACCTGAGGGGATGTGGGAATTTCAAAGTCCCAGAAGTCAGGACTACCAGGAAAAGTTTGTGTGTATCAGTTTGTGGGGTCAAGCTTTGGAATGGGTTGGGGGTAGACCTCAAGCAGTGTCCAAATATTCAGAAATTAAAAAAAAAATGTACAAAGAAATGTTATTTTCACAATATCTGGCTTAAGGAAGGGTGTGATCATTATTTGGATTGTCAGGTTGTTCTATTGTGTGGTGTGTGTATATAAACATGGGGGTGCAGACGTGTGTTGATGTACAGCGGTAGACATAAACTGGTGTGTATGTATATATGTATGTGACTATGTGTGTATGTAGATGTGTACAGGGTGGGGACGCAAAATTTACAATGAACATTTAGTTGTTTTTTCTCAGCAGGCACTACGTCAATTGTTTTGAAACCAAACATATATTGATGTCAAAATCATACCTAACACTATTATCCATACCTTTTCAGAAACTTTTGCCCATATGAGTAATCAGGAAAGCAAACGTCAAAGAGTGTGTGATTTGCTGAATGCACTCGTCACACCAAAGGAGATTTCATAAATAGTTGGAGTGTCCATAAAGACTGTTTATAATGTAAAGAAGAGAATGACTATGAGCAAAACTATTACGAGAAAGTCTGGAAGATACTATTAAAGAAGAATGGGAGAAGTTGTCACCCGAATATTTGAGGAACACTTGCGCAAGTTTCAGGAAGCGTGTGAAGGCAGTTATTGAGAAAGAAGGAGGACACATAGAATAAAAACATTTTCTATTATGTAAATTTTCTTGTGGCAAATAAATTGTCATGACTTTCAATAAACTAATTGGTCATACACTGTCTTTCAATCCCTGCCTCAAAATATTGTAAATTTTGCTTCCCCACCCTGTATGTGACTGTATGTGTGTATGTAGATGTGTATGTGACTGTATGTGTGTATGTAGATGTGTATGTGACTGTATGTGTGTATGTAGATGTGTATGTGACTGTATGTGTGTATGTAGATGTGTATGTGACTGTATGTGTGTATGTATATGTGTATGTGACTGTATGTGTGTATGTATATGTTAGGGCTGCACGATTAATCTCTTTTAAATCGAAATCTGATTTTTTAATTAGGACGATTTTTAAAATAGGGAAATCGTAAAATCGATTTCATCTCTCTCGTGCCTGCGGGCCGCGCGCTTGCGGGCTACCGTAGGCTCCTCCTCCTATCAGTGACAGCGGTCTGTCACAGAAGTCTGTGTAATGACCGGACTTTAAATGTGTTAATGAGTCCACAGTACTTATAGCAATGTAAGCCGTGGCTTCACGCACGGATCCCGCAACTGAAATAGAACTGCATGATCACTCTTCTTACGTTGTCCTGGATCCGTGCCGTACTGTCTTCTTCCGAACCGGGTCCGGGTCTCGGGGTCATCAGCCTCAGCAGAGGAGCCCAGACAGCCCTGTGCCCACACACAACCACCAGCTCCACACATAGAATCCCTCCAGTGTGTCCTGGGTCGGTCTATTCCACGCACAGATCCCCGTTTAAATAGAACCACATGGGGATCACTCATATTAACGTGGTCCACGCACGCACGCACGCACGACTGAAGCCTGTCACTGACTTACATTTGTATCACTTCTGTGGGCCCAGATACCCAGAGGAGAAAAAAAACAACAACAAAAAAAAGTATATATATATATATATATATATATATATATATATATATATATATATATATATATATATATATATATAAGAATTAATTTAGTCCTCTTACTTGCTAAATTTTTCATTCACAAATGCCAGTTCTGTAACACAAAACCAAATATTATTTATTTTTTGAAAGATGTTGAACTGTATTTAAAGCTGTTCGATAAATCTAGAAACAAAAAGGCTCTAAAAAACATAAGTATTTGCTCTGATTTGGACATTGTATTATAGTGTATTCCCCCTGGCAAACTTCTGTTATTTTCTTGTTGTATACATTGTTTGTATACTCTACTTCATTCAATAAAGATTTAATTAAGAAAAAAACTTCTGTGGGTTCATCACGTGATACCATCACAGATTTGAGTTAGGGAGCAGTGCCTTGCATTGTTGGCTGCTCACAAAAACGACATGCTGACTTCTGTTGTCTTTTGTAATTTTACCCAAAAATCAAAATCAAAATCGAAAATAGAGTTTTTAGAGGAAAAAAATCGGGATTTTTTTTTTTTGCCAAAATCGTGCAGCCCATAGTATATGTGTATGTATATATGTATGTGACTGTATGTGTGTATGTAGATGTGTATGTGACTGTATGTGTGTATGTAAATGTGTATGTGACTGTATGTGTGTATGTATATGTGTATGTGACTTTATGTGTGTATGTAGATGTGTATGTGACTGTATGTGTGTATGTAGATGTGTATGTGACTGTATGTGTGTATGTATATATGTATGTGACTGTATGTGTGTATGTAGACGTGTATGTGACTGTATGGGGGTACAGGTTGGTAGGGGTGTGTTTATGGATAATCACGATCTTATGTTCTATATTTCGAGTGTATTGATGTGACAGTAACACAGTGAGAGGACTCAACTTCTTCCTGTTAAAAAAACAAGAATCTATATAATGTACATGCTTGATGAAATACTTTGTTCACGATATGAATGAATATTGTTACTGTCATATCTGATACTGTTCTGATCCATTATTCACCTCATAACCGTGGCTGTTGTGCACTACCACTGCTATTGTAACTAGTCTTACATGTTCTGTTATAGTTATTCTTTATACCACCCATTTATTCTTGTTCTATTGTTTCTTCTTTTTTTAAAAAAATTGCATGGCTTTTTTATTAACAAGGTGAGAGAGAAACAATATCTCAATTCTCTGTATGTGCATCTAGTGTAGTGTTTCTCAACCTGGGAGGACTGGGGTTTGTGCTTCTGTTATATATCTGAGCTTACATGGGGTCTTTACGTGGGGGTACCCTTTGAAAACCACAGATCTAGTGAAGTGATAAAATAAAAATCTTTAAATATTTGAATACATGTATTAACTATTTTATTTTGTTAAGTGATGTTGACTCTGTGAACTTCCTTTCTGACCTTACAGGACAAGCTGCTGGACTCCTCGACTGTGACCAACATGTTCAAACTGACCCCTCGCATAGGCTGTGTCATGACTGGACACAATGGTACATGTTCGTCCAATAGTCTGTCATTACTTTATTGTAAATCTGTCATACACTTCTGTCTCATTAATGTCCCTCTGTCTCTGTCTCTGTCTTCTGTCTCAGCTGATAGTCGTTCCCAAGTTCACCGGGCCCGAGTGGAAGCAGGAGAATGGAAATATAAGTTTGGTTATGACATTAATGCTGATGTGTTATGTCGGAGATTGGCTGATATTTCCCAGGTCTACACGCAAAATGCTGAAATGAGACCTCTTGGCTGTTGTGAGTTGGAGATTTATTTTAGCCTACAGGAATGTTTACCTTCGCATAATATCAGGGATGTCACTTTTCTCATCGTCCCTCACACCATCTTTTCTTTATACACTATTCCCAGGTATGATCCTGGTGGCTATAGACCCCCAGCAGGGCCCCGTCCTCTATAAATGTGACCCGGCAGGCTACTACTGCGGCTTCAGAGCCACAGCAGTCGGTGCCAAACAGACTGAGGCCAACGGCTATCTGGAGAAGAAACTGAAGAAGAAGCCTGACCTGTCCCATGAGCGCACAGTACAGGTAAAGCCCAGGGAATGACACTGCATAAACATGACAGCAGGGACACATTTCACTGATATGACTCATGCACTGACAGCTCAAGGAATAATAACTCAGGCTTTTATTAAGTGTGTTTACTCTGATAAGGGTAATAACAATTTAGTTAGAATAAAAGGGCCTCTTTTAACCACCACAATCAGAGGAGACAGGCCTGATTGGAAGGAAATTTCAATCAAGTTTAGAAAATGATGTAAAGTGCAAAATATTAGCTCCTAATTACCACATAAATACTTAATCCAATCATTTTTCTGTGGTTGGAATGAATACAACTCCCCTTCCATTGAAAATTAGAAAGACACTGAGAGTTTGCAGCCCCTCACCTCCTTAGATCACATACATAACCCCGCTAATTACCCCCGCCAGGAGGTATTGTGATTGCTTTGCTTTGTGTGCGTGTTTGTTTGTTTATTAGCAACATAACTCAAAAAGTTATTGACGAATTTTCATGAAATTTTCTGGAAATGTTGATACTGGCACAAGGAAGAAATGATTAAATTTTGGTGGTGATCCGAGGGGGGGCACGGGGGCCCACTGATCTGCCTTGGCGGAGGTCTGTGCTCTCTGAGTGCTTTTCTTGTTTGCCTATGTTGCCAATACACTAAAAGCAGCACATAGATGTTATAAATCAGCTACTTCCCCCTTAAAACATTGTCCTTCGTTGTGGATTTATGTTTCGATCACTATATTGTAAGCTTTATGATCATTATGAATAGGTTCTGTATGAGAAGGAAATGAATGATAAATGTAAATACCAAATCTGATGTTACTATGGTCAGAACTGAGTTTAAGAACATATATTATACATGGTGGATCTGGACATGAAATGAGATTATGCGCTCAGGTCTGGATCATGTTGATGGATATGGTTATGCAGCTTGTGAGGCTTTGATACAGGCACTGAATGAGAATTAGAAGTTAATGGTGACATTAAATTACAACCATTACCAATGAGGTACTAGGATATATGGTTACCAAGAATTGTTCCACCTTATATTTGGGAAATATAAGTACAGTTGTACTGAAAGAAGATAATTACTTGGTCAAAATTCTTCTCACGGCTGGCAGGAAGGTCATAACAAGAAACTGGCTTGCTACGGACCCACCTAGATACAAACAATGGTTAGATATAGTATGGGAAGTATGGGTGATGGAAAAAATTACTTATACCTTAAGATTTAAAAAAGATGAGTTTGATAGAAAATGGAACAAATGGATTGGATTTAAAAACAAAGACATCAGTGCTGAAATGGTAACGTGATGCCCTCATTTTCCTTTTATTGTATTAATAATGGATATCTTTGTTGAATACTGTAACCCTCAACTGGCTTTGCTGTACTGTTTGTTGTATTTTATGTTCATGAACATGTGAAAAAGAAATAATAATAAAAAAAAAAAGAAAAGAAAAAAGAAACATTACAACCATAGCACACAGCACTGACATCCCGAGGCCCTTTTCATATGGAAAATTCATCCATAAGTTTCCAGAGTAACTGAGTTTGAAGGAGGATAAAGTCATCTGACAATGCAGCAGATTAACCCATAAAGGCCCAGTGCTACTTTTATGGCAATTCCCCAATTTTTTTTTCTCCATTCAATCTTTCTTACATGATTTATCACCATTCATCATAATATTTATCCTCTCTGTTTTCACTTTTTCAGTAAAATATATCATTAACTGAACAGAAACCAAGTACGTCCATCCACTGTCATTGATCTAACTCCATGGGTTTTACTGGTGAATCAATGTTATAGAAGATGACAGTGTTTCCACGTTCACTACGGAGCCTCTGAACATCCAAATGAATCATATCTGATGACCAGGAAATGATGACAAACTGCATTTTACCTAAATTCTTTACATGTATTAATAGGTTTAGTGGGTCAGAAGCTATTAAACATTTTATATTAGTAGATGCTTTGGTCACTGGTGGATATTTGGGTCTTTGTGGGTTAAACAAAATGGAACAAAAGCCTCATATTGTCATCAGCTGCATGAGCTAAAGACAGTATTTAATCATGTGTTATTGGGAAGGCTTCAGTTCACTTAGGTCATTGTATTATCTCAGGTGGCGAACATGACGTGCACATGATAAGCTGTTCAGTGCACTCACCTCAGTCTTTCTTTCATTCCAGTTGGCAATATCCTGTCTGTCCTCTGTGCTGTCTCTGGACTTCAAGGCCAGTGAGCTGGAGGTTGGCGTGGTCACCAAAGATAAACCTAAATTCAGGTAACCTACCTCAGACCTAAATAAACTGTCAATATAGCATGTATGCACAACCTGACCAACAAAAGTCTCCTGGAATCACAGGGTTTTAACTCAGAAAATTGGCAAGAACCTCCTATTTGATAATTACTACAATGACTGATACTGTATGTTTCAGCTGCAATAGGTTATTTAACCCTAACTGATGCAGTCAGTGCCTTCTCTTTTCTTGAATGACAGTTACTTTTTCTTTGAGATCATAGAAATTGGACAATGCCAGGAATCATCAGGCTCATAAAAGACCAATTCAGTGGTTCATGTGGTCTGATGAGTCCAGACTGACCTTGTTCCAGAGTGATGGGTGCTTTAGGGTTTGAGGAGAGGCAAATGAAATGATTACCCATCATACCTAGTACCTACAGTATAAGCCTGTGTGTGTGGGGGGGGGTTTAAGATCTGGGGTTTCCTCAGTTGGTCAGGTCTAGGTCCATAAATTGAGGTCAGCTGGACCTGAATAGACTGAATGACCAGGTCTGAACATCAAACAGAGACAAAAGACAAAAAGATTCATTGGGCACAAACTGTGAAAATAGTTTTCATATGTGGATCAGCTACCACAGAGTCCAGACCTGAACCCTATTTACAATCTTTGGGATGTGCAGGAGAAGACTTGATACAGCAATCCAACTCCCTCATCATCAATACAAGATATTGACCAAAAATTAATGCAACTATGGATGTAAAAAATGTTGTGACATTTATTGTGACACTGCATAAGTGTTGCAAGGTGTAAAGAATGCCACAATGACCTGCAATCAAAGCTAAAAATGATCTGACAAAATATTATATGTGTAGCTTTTTTTTTTTTTTTTTCCAGTGTGTATATGTAGGAGTTGTACAGTGAACTACCACATTTGATGGTGTTAGCATTATCAAAATATTATTGTTGTCTACATACAGTATTTATGTATTTATTTGATCTACTGTTATTCCAGTTTCCACCCTTTCTCTCTCTTTTCCTTTAGAACGCTGTCAGAGGCAGAGATTGAAACTCACCTGGTTGCCATAGCAGAGCGGGAGTAAAGGTGCCCTCACAGATGCCAGACCACTCTACATCACAGTGTTTCTTTTTGTGTTTGCTTGGCTTAGCTTTTTAATCAAGCATACCTGAAGAGGAGACACTGTTGAAGTAAAGGATCACTGTAGGCTTTAGTGAACCATGCATTTTCAATGGTATTTTTTATTCAATACTCCAACAACCATAGCTCACTGTAACAAGGTCTAACATCCAGTCTGGGATATTATTAATGTTAATCAGTGAACATTATCCATTGTTCATCTGACTCATTGTCCAAAAAACATCTCCTAATAATAAAACAGTGCTGAAAAGAAAGGGAAGTCTGTGGGTTATTGTCCAGTTTTTTATTGACCAGCAGATGGCATTAGTGAGCCAGTCACATTTGGTGTCTTCTGTGAGCTGCAGCTTATTCAGATTTCCTTGTAGATGTGGAAAGAAGTCCATGAACTGAGTCAGGATAGAGGAGAACAACAAGCACGAAGCGTGTGCCAGTGTTTTGGCAGAAATAATATGTGTATTTTTTTTTTTTTTTTTTTAAATGTGGGAAGCTTGTCTGCATAGTTGTGGTGTTTGTTTGCCCTCCATCTACTGTTGTTGCACTGAGGCTCTTTGTATGACCTCTAGGTGGCAGTGGTGTGCCTGACTCAGACTTCCTCTATTTCATAACAGATTCCAGGTTCTCTGTTTATACATTCCTATTTTGGGAAACCTATTTTGACCTTTGTAAACATCATACTTCCGACTCTTCGGCGGTTACATGTGTGTGTCAGATAGCCAATCCCGGCATCTTATTATGTGTGACTGTGAGCGTGTGTACGTGCGTGTGTCCAACTTAATTGGATTTACAATGTAGTCATATATGAACGTAATGTCTGGAGACAGATTTGCGTTTGTCAGTCTGTTTCCACCACAGTAACCCACTGATCTGTTGCTGTGGATCACTGTCTCATTCAATTACTGGATGGTACCTGGTTGAAACACACACACATTCACACACTGTGATAAACAACTTAAAAAAGCAAACAAGTCCGTGTTCGCTTTATTAAGAATGGAGAATAGAGATGTTAAGTCACAGAATTTGATGACGGCAATGCTGTAAAAATATTTTATTTGTATATAGTTAATCCATATTGTACATTTAAATCTTATATGATTTATAAAAATAAAAACAATAAGGAACTCTGGAGGAAGATAAAAACAACTTTACAGTAAGTGTTCAGTACTTTAAGGATTAAATAACAATAAGTAAAGTCTGTCAGTAAACACAAACGGTGCCTTTACTCTCCATTTGACATAATCTAAACAGAATCTTATCTGCAGGACAGACATCACAATGTGAGATCTGTGTTGACTTAAGCTCCCAGAAGTCCCAGAAAAAGAGTTACCACTTTAATTACAGGCAAGAAGTCTTTTAATTCTCAGTTCTATACTTTTGTTGGTGATAAGAGTCGATCCTCAGTTTGTTTGCAGACACAATTAGGATTTAGGCAGAGGCCTGTATCAGTGACTCTCAGAGAGAGCAGCAAAAAGCCCTGTTAGTCTACTTAAAGCTACAAGTCCAAGATGCCCTAAGTTATACTGATAGGCGTCTTAACTTAATTCTGCCCTCAGTATCTTGTCTACTTTGACTGAAGGATTTCATAGAATATCTTGGAGTACATTAACCCCATGCAAACAGCGACCATGCGTGCAGTTCACAGCCTTAAAGCCCATAAGGAATACTTTGTAGTTAGTATATTAGCCTATATTAGCTAACGAAATTGGAACCAATTAGTTTAAAGCCAGTGTAAAAAGGTGTGGAAATAAGATGTTTTTTCTCTCTCTGTTGTCTTGAAGCTGGACACATCCAATGTTTGTCTCTTCATCTTCATACATGATGTTACTTTGTCTGCAGAAGATAACCTGGAAACACAAAAATTAAGAGTCTCTGTCAGGGCTGACGGACATCACCTTTACATTAGCACAAGAAAAAGTGATACAAGGACACAGACATTAGAGCCAAATGGGCCAAACTATCATGGAACCACACAGTGTCTGCCTTCAGTCAGGAAAGTTACAGTCACCATTGCACCAATTATCTGTAGGAGTTAAACAGACCCCTGTCAAATTTTATCTACAAAAGAAAAAAATAGGTTGTGTTCTTATAGAATAGAATAGAATAGAATAGAATAGAATAGAATAGAATGCAAATGCCATATCACCTCTTGTCTTAAACTCAAGGAATGAATCAGTTTCAAATATGTGAGGCCTCATTAAATACCAGGGGTAGATTGTAACTCATTCTGTATGTTAAGACAATCGTTTTGCTGAAATGATCCACAGTTTGACCATATTTAATATATATTTCTGCTTTCAAAGTCTTATCTAGTTTCTTGACCTGACAATCATAAACATTTATATTGTGGCAAAGATTGAATCTTCCTGTACGTTACAACACTAAACTTTAGTCGTCAGTGTTTTCTTTTACCAGAAGTTGAACATATTTCTTTTCTTTTCCTCTTGTTTATTGTTCTGTATTTTCCTTTCATATTTGTACCATCCTCCTCTACTTCCTCTTCATGACCTCAGAGGCCTCCCCTCCATCTCCTTAACCATTGTTTTCCTCCTCATTCATATTCATCTCCCCTACTTAAAACTTTACTCTTCTAGAGCCAATGCAATTTTGAGATTTTCATCTGATATTATTTTCACCAAGTATTTGATTTTTGATTTGAGTTTTGTTTTATTGGCTGTGATGTAGGTATTGTTTTATTGACTTCTTTTTGTTCAAGGATTTGACCAGTTTTTATTTGGTTTTTGGAGTTACAGAATCTGAAACAGGCACGATGAAAGACTGCATGACATTAGTACTTATTATTACTACATTTTAGTCATGTACACCTTCACTGTCACATTTGCTAGACCCACAGCAGAACTTTGTAATGAAAGAGAAAAACATAAATGATGCTGATTTTAGATCTTGTCTGTTTTAGGTGTTCTAGTTTGAGTTGCATTATCCATTGTTGTTTACATTTACTATTCATGCTTTTGATTAAATTATTATTTTTCGTTAATAGTTTTTAGTTTCCATCAACTCAAATAGCATCCATCTTTTCTTCTTCTGAGGTGTTCTCAACTCACCCACCACCTCCACCTGTTCACCACAGCCTGTAGCCCTCACCCCCCCACCCCACATTCTCCTTCCTCCCTCCTCCCTATATGAAATGTTGACCCTGCGGCTGGTAACTCCTGGTACTGGGGCTGCCTTCCAAGCTGAATGGACCCGGAGCATTGGGTAGCCAGGCTGTGTGTGTGTCTGTGTGTGTGTGTTGGGTCACGGCGTGGGGATTAGGTGTATGTGACTGATTGAGGGTGACAGCGGCCCTAGCATTAGGGGCCCTGTGGCAGATTTCATAGGCCTGTTTTAGACACACTAAGCTGGATTTACCCGCAGCAGTGTGTCAGCAGTGATACAGCCTGCCTGGACCTCCTACGCAACACACACACACACACACACAGGCACACATACGTAGACCCCTATCACCTTTGACCTTACCTATTTCTATTAACCCTGTATTTTTAAAAGTCTAAACCTTCTACCTGTTTATTTCTGTCATTTTGCGCGACAGTAAAGAGAATCTGTAAAGCTGGATCGAAAACCAACATTTAAATGTACCTCTGTCTTAACAGTTTAACGTGACGTGCAGGTAAAATAACACTTCAAAGAACTGAAGATGAAGTTCAGGAGACACGTATTGCCCTTTTCACTCGCTGAATTTTTATTAGGATGAACAGATTTAATTTTTTTCTGGTAAGAAAATGTAACTGAGAAAACTGCAAACTTTTATTAATGTAATTTTCTATGTAATGTACACTAGTCTCCAACCGTCTGATAATTTACAAAGCCAAACATCACACCTTCACCACATTAAGAGGAAGTTGGACTCACACAGAAAAAGGATAAAGAATTTTAGTCCTACATTCTGCTCTTGCATAGTATGTATAGTAGTATCAAAACAAGTTCATTAATAATTCATGAATAGGTATAGATTTAAAGTTTTGGTTAGATCAGGAGTTTTTGCAGTGATGCACCATTAACTGACAGCAAAGCGTGTTTCTCTGAATGGATTTGGGAGAGATGCTTCAGGTACAGGTACATCAAATGTGTTACTTGTAACATATCCAGAGGTATGAAGTAACAAAGTACAATTAATTGGTTACCTTACTTAAGTAGAAATTTTGGTTATCTATTCTTTACCGGAGTAATTATTTTTCAGCCAACTTCTTACTACTACTCCTTACATTTTCACGCAATTATCTGTACTTTCCACTCCTTACATTTTAAAAATAGCCTTGTTACTCCTTTTTCATTTCGGCTTGTTTTCATTCCGGCTTGTCATTGTTCACATAAAAAAAAAAAAAAACCTTTCCAGATGAATCGCGCCATCCCGATAGAGTGAATTTGATTGCGGTTTGATGAAAAGTATAAACATGCCATTCCGACACCCTATTGGTTTGTATGCAATCCATCACACCTGAGTTTTTGCACCATTGCAATATTTATAGGCAACTAGTCATCATATCTTTCGCTCGATGAAACATGTTAATGCTCATTGGTACACATATATGGTTCTTGAATACATTTGAATTGGACTAAAATGCCTTCATTTTCAATGGGCATATATGTGGCTGAAACAGGTAGATTAGTGCATCCCATTTTTGTCAACATTAACATTTTAATATAACATTATAGCCATTATGGCCTTTAGAAAAATGTGTTTTGGGGAGGTGGGGTCGTGCACCGTAGGACCCTGTGGCGCAGCCTAAACTTTTGTCCTGATGGCATTTTTTTCCCTTTACATTTATTTTTATACTTTAAGTAGTTTTTAAACCCTAGTATCTGTACTTCTACCTGAGTAATGAATGTGAATACTTTTGACACCTCTGAACGTATCTGCCAGTGCAATGTCTGTTATTGCTCTCACAAGGGGGTTTATTTGTAGTTAGTGTGCTTGCTGTCTTGCTCATGATAAAGACTGAACATACAGTATGAAGGAATTGTACAATTTTTATGTGACTCTCTTACATGGTTGATCGATCAAAGTTGATCGCAATAAAGAGTGTCCAGTTTGATATGAGACTCCTTGAAATTCTACTAAGTCTTCTGCATCTGACAAAACTTTTCACCCATACCTTCTCCCCAGTGAAGTTGCATAAAGTGTGTACTGCAGTAGGCCGTATGTGTGGTCACTTGGTGTGTCTTAACATAAGGGGTATGTGAGGCCAAACAAACACATGCACAAGTATTGATGATCAAGTATGAGGTTGTATGCTCTATGAATGGTTAATTACCCACCATTGTATATGTGTGTATGTTTGTGTGTGTGCACCGGTGTGTGTGTTTGCTCCCAGATCTCTGTTACAGCCCGTCCATTGTGAAGGAGAGTGTTGAGCAAGATCCTGACCCACCGGTGGGTACTAATCAGACACATTCCTCAGGATTAAACGGCCAATTAACAATAAGAGAACCATTGTGGCCCAGTCTCCTCGTGCGTCACCGTTAAAGGGTTTTGTGTGCGTGTACGTGTGGCAGTGTGTGTGTGTGTGTGTGTGTGTGTGTGTGTGTGTGACTGTGTGACTGTGTGTGTGACTCTGTGTGTGACTGTGTGTGTGAGTGCATGTGCTATTGTGTGCAAGATTTCTCTTTGCATATTCCACTTCTATGCACCACTCTTTAATTTTAACACAAATCTTTTGCTTATTATGATGCTGAACTGTGTGTAATGTAAAACTCATACAGTAAGAGATGTCACAGAATAGTTCCTGCATTTGTTGGTTGTGTGTTTGACACAGCGGTTTTAATGATGCTATCAATCTTGAGTTTATAATGGAAACAGTGGCAATTCACCATGGCCATTTACATAGCTCTACAAATAATAGAATTTAGTTTTATTTGTCATTTATTTATGTTTATTTGCGTGCATTTCACATAGAGCAGATGTTAAAGGTAAAAAAAAAAAAAACTGAATTAAACTGCCTGTAATATGTGATGTACTGTTACATGTATTTGGTGTTTCTTTTAGTTACTGATTGTGCATGTTGTAAAAAAAAAAAAATCTGCTCTGGTGGATAATCTATTCTATTCTATTCTATTCCAGTCTAGTCTAGTCTAGTCTAGTCTTTTGCATCTGTGTGCTACTGTGTGTGTTACTCTTCTGTCTTCATTAACAGTGTGTGTGTGTGTGTGTGTGTGTGTGTGTGTGTGTGTGTGTGTGTGTGTGTGTGCATGTGTGTAAGTGCAGGGTGGGTATATGCATCAGTGTGGCACGTGTCGGAGTGTGGCTACGGATTAGTGAGGCTCAGGGCCTGTTGCTCCACTTCCATGATTACTACTGCTGTCTACTGCCATATGGGGTGGTGACTGGGGGGTGCAGCTGGGGGTAATGGGCACAAGCTACTGTACCACGCTACATGCACACCACCACAAACATACACACACATGCTGTGAGACCACATGTCCAGGAGGTTTTACACATACAGTCAAATATATTCACATGTACAGTCCCTTATTAGACAGAGCATATGAAACAAAGCATGAATACACACACAGTAGGAGCTTTGTTTTGTGTAAGTTGAACTTGTTCATAAATCTGCTTGGTTCAATGATGTGGCACCTATTTTACAGCTCAAAGATGCATCATCATTAGCTGAATTAGATGATTTTATTTAGTCCACTATATGTACATTATAATACAGTATAATCTCTTTAACCATTACTGTTTTTATACTTATAGGTGTTTGACATGTTAAATCACGAATGAATGATTGAAGCCTGTACAAACTAATAACATTTCATATATTAAGGTACACATTTCTCTATTAACTATCTATAAACTGTGTATTTGCAAAAAAAAATAATGAATCCTTTATATGTATACATAGTGGTAGCATAGTGGCTCTTTATTGGTCATCATAAATGACTTAAACAATAAATGTCTGATAATGTTCTCCAACTAAAAGGCCATTAATTAATAGTTTTCCCTCAATAACCTCCTCATTACTGTAAATTAATTGCAGTTAAAGTCTGTATAAGGTGATAATATTGAGCAAAGCATATTAACATTGCAATTCATATGTATAATTCATGTAATTCATTTTACTATCAACAAGCAGTATTTAAAAAAACTGTTAATGGCATAGTAGTTGTAGAATATGGTCATAGCAGAGTCGGGAAGTCATTATTTAGTGCTTTATGATTACTAATAAACAGCTAGTAGACTATAACATGTATGTTCATATACAACTGGTTAACTTGCAACATGCATCTCATATAAAGTTCTACCATACAACAACTACCGTAAATAATTATTATTGTCTCATAAATGATCAATGAATAATTCTTAAATTAACAACAAATGACGTATCTGTACATTTTAGTACAGACGGATATGTCGTGTAATGTACAAAACATTTAGATTACTTTTAGTGATTAGAATTAAACATGCTCAAGTTTGATCAAAGTCTGGAGATGATGAAACAAATCTGTAATTGCCCAGCTTATCTAGTGTATAAGTATGAGGCCATGAACAGGTGTTGACTTGTTAAACCCCCAGACGCTGGTCAAGGAGGGGGCTAAGTGATGACAGCGCACACAAACACATCATCGGACCCCACCTGCTGTTGTCTGCAGAGGATTAGAGATCTGTCTACCCTCACATCACAGCAGGACACACACATGCTCATAGCAGAGGGTCCGAAGTCTGTGAAATTGATCAAGACGGTGGACAGACATTATTTACAGATGTACTGCTGGTCACACTGATGCACCCTGTTGTGTCGCACACACTCAGGACTCTGTGGAAACCATTCATCCAGTCCCACGTAAAGGCAGAGGGTTCATTGTACACTTGAATGAGTAACTGTTTCTACAGAATTTGAAGTGAATTATGAACTGATATGCTTTTCAGAGAAACTATTTTTTCCTTTAGAAATCAACATTTCATCCTGGTAAAGCGAGCTGCACATACCTATGTTAATATGTCTAAAAGAATCATTTTATAAAAAGTGTTTACAACTAATAGAAGTGATTGAAACACACTGAAATGTTCTTAGTTCTATTTTCTCCAGACACAAATATATACATAAGTAATTTATGAAATTTGGAGGAGAATAATTTTAATTTTAGAACCATCAGCTTGTTTCTGATTTTTGAGCATGGTGGGTCATATCTATTAAGTGTTTTTTGTTTGTTTTTTTTAGGAGGAACTTGTATTCAGCATAAGTTATTGCTACAGATCAAAACATTTTAGTCTAAACTAATCTGTGGTGCCTTTCCCAGCTGGGCTTTCAAAGTACGTAAAACTCAACAATAACATGAATCCCGGTTCTTTCAGATGATTGTCCTTTTTGTTTCTCCCTACTGTCACATTGAGCTTTTTAAGGTCTTGATCTTAATTTTTGAAGTACCTTGAGATGATTATTTACCACAACTGGCACTATATAAATAAAACTGCACTGAACTGACATAAATGCAAATGCAATAACAGCAGGACAAAATGCAAAAACTAAATTCTGATAGATGTTCAGTAGACACAGAGAGTTACTCTGGACAACACGGCTGTCTTTAGGAAATGTTACAGATTCTGTTTCCAGTCAAAATCCAGTTTGAGTTCACTTAACACAAACAGAGAGCACAGTTTGTCTGCCTGAGGATCTATGTAAAGGCACATTACTGTATTCAGCCTTTTAATCATATAAATTTGTACAATAAGTAATATAACAATTATGCATATTAACAATAATTAAATCAAATCATCTTACTGTTTAACTTATGTTTATACTATCAGGATGTCTGAACACATGACCAGTTTAATAAGATTTCTGTCGACTGAACATATTTATTAGCACAATATGAGCTATAATATAAGTGTGAAGTCATTATTAATATAAAGTTACACAGCTAATGTTTTCCATTATTGAATAACACATTTCTGTCACACTACTATATCCTATATCTATAACGGACTCTATAGGTTGTAGACTAGTTACGTATTATATAGGCGACTGCGGTCAGTTTATTTTTAGACTTCTGCCCAAATCCTACTAAACATGAACACGCACATGCCCATCCAGACACTTAGACATACTAATGGCATGTGATGGCCATCCAGCAGCAGAGACATTTAATGTAACCTGTGTGCTGTATGGGGCCTTATTTCATATGGTCCATTGTGTTAGATGGAGGAGGAGGAGGAGGAGCACTGCACAGAGTGACACATGGTCCGGCCCGGACTCCCACAGAGTAATCCTCACATCAATTTAATAAGGAGTTAACACACACTGACCTCAATAACCACACACTGCACCCCCCCACCCACCCCCCACCACACACACACACACACGCACACACACACACACACACTGCTGCAATTCTGTGGCAGTACACATTGGTATGAAAACATATAAAACACAGAATCAATCCACTGATAGTAGTCAGACTATAAACATTTGGGTTTAGATGTTTAAAAAAATGTAGATTCATTAACAAGGCCATCTAAAAACTCAGACTACAGTGCGTCTGCCTCAATGCCCCTCCCATACCCCCCCTTATCCATCTGCCTCTCTCTCTTCTTCGTCTTCTTCTGAATACCTCTTCCATGTTTTATCCTCACTATGGTTTCCCACTGCTACCCCACCCCTCTTGTAACTTTCCACCCAGTTTCCTCCAGTAACAATTTCAACCTCCACCAGCCCACCCAGTGCTCAACACCACACACTGTCCTGTCCTCCTATAACACACACACACACACACACACACACACACACACACACACACACACACACATACACACACCTCTTTGGCCTTCTCTGTTGAACACAGCTCCTTCCCAGCCCATTATGTTCCGTTTACCTTATCAATAATAATCGATCCACTTCTGCACGGACGGTCCTGCTCTCTGTCCCTGTGAAACAAGCGCTCGGTTCTCTCCATCCACCCTTCCTCTGTCAATCTGGCCACAAACCCCTCTTTCCTCCCTTTATCCCGAGGTAAGATACTTACTTTTCAGATAAAGCATATTATGATAAATCGGCTGAACTCTGTGCGTGTGTGTGTGAGTGTGTATGCCTGAGGGTGTAACTGTCACACACACATACACCATAAGCACACATCGTGTACACATAGACAAAAACTACAGCATGTGTATCGAACAACATGATGTCAGAAGTACTTATCAACTGAAAAAGTGAGTGTGTGTGCAAGGTGTGTGTTTAAAGGGGAGGGGTCTTTTAGGGTGTGATATACTTTAATTTTAAGCAATCAATAACAAAGTTATCTCTTTGTTTTATATTATCACACACACAAATAAATCTGTTTTTTATCAAACAGGAGGCCATAGGCTGATTTCCCAGCCATCTGAACAACAAAGGATTCTGGGAATTTTTTTTTTTTTTTTTTGCAAAATGGCATGACTAACTTTTTGAACTGGCTCTCATTTGGAGCTTTGATTTCAACATCAAATTGGTTTACAATCCTTTTCATTTTTAATCTTTCTGAAAGGTCAGAACCATACAACAGACTGATGAAAAATTAAATATCATTCAGTTATGTGTGTAATGACCAAAAACATGAAGAAGACATATAGTTTTCCTTTTTTCTTTTGAGAACTGTAATTATTGAAAACAATTCAGTTAACTCTCTCCCTCTCAGTTATTTGAATGATGCATGAATACACATTTGCCAATGAAACTGAATGACAGAAATAACACAGCATATGGGCCAACATTGTCTGATGAAGTGGGATGGAAGTTAAGGTCAACAAGGGGAATAAAAGAGTTTGGAGAAAATGAAAACTAAATGAAAATACAATGTCTGTGTTTGCCTGTGGGACGTGTATGCGTGCTTGTTTCAAAATGGGAGGTTTATGAAATGCTTTGTGTGCATTTGTGTGTATTTTTGTGTGTGTTAGTGGTGGTGTGTGAGTGTGTAGGAGTATAGATTAGATGTACTAAGCCTCTTATGTGCTGGTTGTCCTTAATTTGCTCCTGCTCTGGGTCCTAGTGCGTCCAAACTAACAGCAGTTCTTCAACAATTTCCACACAAACAACCCAGAAACATCACATGTCATGCAACAATCACATCCATGTCTTGGTCTTAAAGAGCATTAATATAGAGGTTAGTTCTTAGTAATAGCTTGGGCATAAAGTATATTTAATTGTATTGTGTATTCTAAAAAATGACGTAGATGAGTTAGTTTATCCTCAGTGTTGATGACCATATTTATTAATTTATTGTAGCAAAATCATGTAGATCAATCGTTAAGTAATATTTTGACCTTAGAAAATAAAACCACTGATAAAGATTAGATGGAAAAACTTCTATCCTATCTCTATAGGAACTGAGGTATATGCTTATTGGACATAGAGCAAAGTTAGGCTGCCATTACAATTAATATAGAAAGTATGTTGCAGCAATATTAGCACAACAACATGCCTTAAGGTTTCCCTATTAACTGATAACATATCCCTCCCTGAAATAAATAGTAATAAGAAAAAATGTTTTGCCTTTAAAGGTTTTTTGTTGTTGTTGTTGTATTGCTTTTTTCCAATAGCATAAGATGACTTGATCATTTTTATCTGTCTGTAGACTTTTCATATTTGCCCAGTCCAGCCTAATTTCCCATCCTTGTGTTCTTTTAAGCCTAGGTGACTAGTTAATAGTCACCAGTGACTAAAAGCATCTACTGTTCTAAAATGTTTAATAACTTCTGAACCACTTATCCTATCAATATATGTAAATAATCCAGGTAAAATGCAGTTTCTCAGCTTTTCATTGTCATCAGATATGACCTTTTTGGATATTCAGAGGCTGTGAATGTGGAAACGTGCCATCCTTTGTAACACTGATTCACCTATAAAACCCATCTAGTTTGATAAATAACAGTGAGTGCAGATGCTTGTTTTTACATTCGGTTAATGATACTTTTAGATGGAAAAAGTAACTTTTCCTAAATTTTCTCTGTTTTGATATAGCTAATAAGCTTTAAATTTACTTTCTGATTTTATGATGATCAGTAAATTAAATACAGGAAAATATTTGCTTTTCACCAAACAATTCAGAAGGTAAAATAAAATACTGTTGCCCATAAAATTTTAATAATTTAATTTTCAGACACATTCCTCTTTTTATTCCTATTTATACACATCAATAATCACTGTTGACCATGTGCAGTGAGTCCCAATTACACTTTATCTATCGAGAATAAATCACATTGTTACAATCATTTCTTGTGAAGACGTAAAAATATTTTATTCCAACTTTATGGGCAATAGTGAAAAAAAAAAAAAGGAATAATTTGGATATCACCACAAAAAGGTCTGTAAGGGTTAAATAGCTACATGCAAAGTTGATAGCTCAGTTCCAGACAATAACACAAGTGGTTATAGCTGTAGTTTGGCATAAGATAAATGTCTTAATTTGGCTGTTTCTTAACCAACACTGAATTATGGTAAATTATTGCAAAATGCATGTCTAGCATTAAAAAGACGATAATTAAGGATTAACTTCGTTGAACAAATAAAAGTAAACAGGAAGAGGGGGAGCAGGTGCACACTCTGCGCGTGCACAGTAGTGTCGCGCGTGCTCTAAGGCGTAAGATGTGAGGTCTCTGACTCTTCCCGCCGTTTTCGTTTTTTCCCCCAACCAGTCGGAGGTCCGGATACATTTATGTTGTCCGACTCCCCCTGTCTTCTAGTTTAACATACCGCTGGACAGTGTAGTTTGGACAAACAGTAAACAAACAAACAAACAAACAAACAAACAAATGCGTACCTGGATGCGGAACAGGTGATGCGTCCACCGGAGACAGGAGGTTATCCACGCGCCAAAGACAGGCCCGGTACACCGAACACACACACACCTCAGCAGGTGAAGACATTTTATTTGAGATTTACAAACGTTGAAACACGCTGGTAAAGTCTCCGTGTCGCTCTGTGTGTGTCTTTATATCTCCGCTTTGGCTTTACAGAGCTAGATAAACCCCTTATACAGTTTGGGCTACATGGGTCTGTGTGTGTGCGTGTATGTGTGTGTGTGTGTGGATTTTAAACTATAAGAAATCCGATTCAATTAACAAGCGCAGAGAATCGGCTTTGGACACTGTGGAATTGTCTCGCCGCAAAGGATGGCACAGGCCTACCGGAGAGAGGGGACGCAGCTCGGTCTGCGGACGCTCCGGTGAGGCCTTTGCGACAGAGACGCACCAAAAACCACCGAACATAACGGAATGAATAATGATGTCCGCGAATTACACAGAATTTAGGCTATTTATTATTACAATAGACAAAACCTCAAAGCAAATGGGATTTAGCCTATAATAACCACGGGTAGTTTAATTTCCTATTTAGTCTTTATTTGACTATTTGCCTGTTTAATTTTTTAATTTTAGTTTATCTTTTCTTTTTAGAATTTTACTCAAGAAACCCACTGTTGCTCATAAATTGTAAGGATTTTGTTTTCCGACAGATCCCTCTTTATATTTCTATTTTTTCGCATCAGTAATCACCTTTGACCAGGTAAAATGTCCCAGTTACACATAATCTAAGGTAAACCTAGGTAAAATGTAGGTACAACTATTCCAGCATTATGGGCAACAGTGTATTTCAAAACTTAGAGTTGGCTTATATATGAGCAGTTCTAATTATCTATGTAATCTATACGTTTTTATATGTATAAAATG